>NW_017307273.1:110906-133719 GCF_000935625.1 Nanorana parkeri | reverse complement strand
CAGGTCTTGCTCTCATGAGATGCAAGTTGAACAGAACCACATCCTGCAGTATGCCTGCAAATACGCAGGACAAAAGAATCATATCATTATTACCTCCACTTCTTCCCCAGTTGTGTACATTAGCTCAGTCACCAGTTTAATAGCAGCAGCCTCTCCACAGATATGAATTTCTTCGGCACAAAGCCCTGTTACACAAAAAACAAAGTCGTGACCATTGTCAGTGACAGTTGAGAAATTGCAGCTAGATTCTGTATCTATAAGAATAAAATATCCAGCTTTACCTAGGAGTGCTCTGGTCCAGGCCCAGCCCCTGCCAGGATCTCTTATCATCTGAATTTCATCTATCACAGCCACCTCATCTAAAAAGAATACAAAAATATTTAAAGAGCACACATAAAAAAAAATTTAAAAAAAATAAAATAAAAATATCAGAAGAAATGCTGAAAAAGAGAAATCACTGTTAAGATGGCTAAATTGCACAAAGTTTTATTCACTATAATAACAACAATAAAAATGATACCAATGCCATTATATATTGCGATTCATTGAGGCCTACCAAGCTAACACATTTTCTATAGCCTTCTGCTTAGCACCAGATCTTCATTCTATGAGATGGACCAGTTTAACTTTGGCCCTACCAGCAGGATATACTCGCCCTTTCTATGTTCCCTTTTGGGAACAAAGAAAAATACCTAGTACCTCCAGGTGTGGGGAAGCATGTGACAATGCTGGTCCACGGTATCAGACTGTTCCGCTCCCCAGATCTGTCACCGTGGAGGGGTCAGAAGACAATACTTAGACCTGTGTAAGCCCAAAGATGTGCTAGGGGCTGGAACAAAGCAGTTTTACATACTTGATCTGAGCTCCCGCAGTAGTCAGCGCTCACCTTTCTCCCCTCTCCTCCAGCTATGGAGTGTCCCTCTGTGTCCTCACCTCTAATGCAGGTCAAGGACCTGCATAAGACATGAGGATATCAGTGATCTTGGCTGTGGGGAGTGGTCTGGCAGTCAGGAGGGAGCCGGGGTCAGGCAAGTAATTCTGCTTTACTGCAGCCCCTAGACCAAAACAAGCACTTAACTCTTGCACTGAGGGGGGAACCGCACTGCAAAGGGTATGTTTTTTTATTTGTCTAAAGTTATTCTTTAAAGCTTTAATGTGACTTTATTCACTTCCCTGGTTCCTTCTTTCCTCCCTCATCAACAAATCAGATTTTTTTTTTAGTTAGATTTTTGCCCTGTTTAACATAGTATAGTCCTGGTACAAGTTTATACTTTGCTTTGACATATTAGGCACAGTGTGGCGCATAGATTCTTTGGGGTTTTTTTTTTCAGAATATTGTTGTTCTTTCAGTGCTTGCAGGTTTGTTCATTGTGTATTATATATTTTATAGGATGGTGTGCATAGCTTCCTGAAAATAAGCCTGTCTCAGTACTCTTTCAAAAGCCCTCAGCCCTGATGTAAGTAGCGGTCTGCCTCTTTGGAGGATTTATACAAATATCAAAATGCCTTCATGTGTGGATTATCAGTCTTGAGGAGTGTGCATTCCTAGGCAGGCTGCATTTGCATGCAGACCAACCTTGGCAACATCCACATGTGATACTAAGCCTCCAAGATTGAAAAAGCTGAAAGCCAATGAATGAATGGGGCTGCCTAGGGACAACAAGGCTGGGGAAGAATGGCCTTGATAAAGTTGTACATGTCCCCCAGCCAGGAAATTAGGTGGGCTCTATCTGACTTGCTGCAGCTAGTAATGTACCCTGAGAAGCTCACAGCATGCAATGACTCCAGAGTAAGCAATATTAGTACAGGAGAGGAGCCTATACAACTGTGCAAGGCTGAACATAAGGCTGGAATTCAGCTTTAAAACACACATGTACACAGACTCACACAAACACACATGTACACCTCTAGGAGTCCATGCACATTGTAAGATACAGGTCAGCTCACACTCCCATGACACCCTCCCCCAATGTGGATGCGAGGGAGGAGAAAAGAGGAGATGTGAGGGTGCAAAGATCCCCGACATATAGTTGTAGTTCACAGTGGGAACAAGCACAGAGGATAGCTACTTTTCAGCTCCCATAGGGACCATGGAGAAGAAAAGTAGCCACCCTCTGGCAGGAAGTTAAGCAAATTGATAAATAAATCTTTTTTTTAGCAGCATTTAAAGGCCTATAATGAAAACCTGAGTAATCCCATTATTACATGACTATGTTGTAGATCATATTTGTATTATTTAATTTTTGGGTTTAGTGTCGCTTTAAAGCTGCTTGACAGGCTCCTGATTATTGCAAATTATGGTTAAATAAGCTGCATTACTTGCAACAATGTGGCTAATGTATGGCCACTCAAATATTACTTACAAGGTGTATTCACACTGCACATCTCTATGGTACATGCTGCATGACTGGCTAGTCTTCCCTCTGGATCAACGTGTATTAGCTCCTCCCCTGTGATTAAATCACAGGGAATCCCCTAAGTAGAAGACAAACATTTTGTTACATACATACATAATCCTTTAATGCTGTAGAAAGAATATAGTACAAGATCATTGGGCATCATGCACTCACTGAAACTCCTTTCAAATCTCCCTCTTTTTTAATCACACAGGTAATTAAAATAATTCTAGTGGAATATGTAAGTGCCTTACCGCATCATTACTCCTCTTGTAAATCTCATGCGCAAGCAGCTTAAGAGGGCCGCAGTATACTCCAGACTTGGCACTGAAAAATCTCTGGATAGCATGGTAAGTTTTGCCACTGTTTGTGGGGCCAGAATGAAAAATGATCTTCCGCTGAATGGCTCTAGCTTCAGGATACCTACAAGTAGTAAAGACAATTTCAACAGCAGGAAGGAAAAGAGGGTAATGGCTTTGGATAGGTGCTAGTGGTCATTCTAGTTCATTTGTAGTTTAGCAACTAAACTGATTTTACGTTTAGCTTTGTCTTCAGAATCAAAACCTGAGAACACAGAGTATAGCGGCCTTACCAGTTTGGGGGCAATCTCAGGTCACTTATTTTGCGAAGATCATCTATACAATCCAGCATGGGGAATATCTGTTTGGCATGTCTCATGAAGAAAGGGAAAATATCATCAACATGACCTACAAAAAAAAAAAAAAAGGAATTTATTAGCCAATGCCAAGATTTTAATCTATATTATATTACTGCATAAAGGGTAGATGGTCAAGTCATGGAGTATTTCCCTGACTGGAGGACCAGTAAACATATCTGAAGAAACAATATACAACAAGATACAATTAAGTCAATTAAGCTATCCTGGTATCAGCTAGAGAAAGTCAATCTAACTGGGTTTGGCAGCCAGTACTATCAAGCTCCAGTTTCAGGAGTGGTACTTATGTGTTTATGTACATCAATAAGCAAGCTATGTTACTACAATTTAACAAATGAGAAAGTGAGGAAGTGACGGGTGTCATACAGAGGACTGAAAAGCACCACTCTGAAAAGAAGTCATATTTAAAAATCTTAATATAAATGGCAATCATAGTAAATTAACTGAAATAATGGTTTGTTTATTAATTAACATACATTTCAAAGTGATTAGGTTAATATAAAATATTTTTGCACTCACATGTAATAGCGTTATTAAAAAGGAAATAAACAAGTTTTGCTATAAATCAGCACATACCAACTCCACAACAAATATCATTGAGGACGATATGTAGATCCACATTCAAAGGGTCAGTTTCCATGACAAATCTTCGGAAGCTGATGAACGCTTGATGAAACAGGCGGGCTGTAAACACAGTTAAAACATAATAAGAGGGATTTATCAAAATTGGAGCAGACAGAATCTGGAGCAGTTGCCCATGACAACCATTCCGTTTCTCTCTTCAGTTTGTCCAGTTAAGCTTTGAAAATTAAAGAGAGAAGCTGATTGGTTGCCGTGGGCAACTGCTCCAGATTCTGTCCAGTTTATATAAAATTTCCCCCAATGAGTAGACTTCAACATTTTCTATCAGAACCAACTAACTCCAGAAGACAAACCAGATCTGATATTTCATGCTTGTACCGATATGCCTATCCTATACTGTATGTGCCCAATGCAAATAGAGAAAAAAAAACCTGAAAATAACTCTAAAAAGTGTCAGAGCTTTCTCTGCCAGAATGGCTGTAAATTCGGCCACAACAACATGGCATTAGACGCTGCTATAACTACTTTTTTGTGCAGGGTGAATGGTCCTGTCCCCTTAGCAGCTAGTAGTGGTTGAGCCTTCTGGGTCCCACCCAGAGAGCTCCGCTCTCTGTAAAGGACATGTTCAGCACGGTGATGATCTCACTTCTATTTCTACCTGGTTATAGGTGGGTTTGCAAAGGCATTTGTCGAACACAATGCAGATTTAAATCCTTTGCGGCTATCGTGAAAAATATTTAAATGAAAGTTTGTGTGGCTGGAGTTCAGGTTTAGGCCTCATTCACACGAGTATCGGGCAGCTCCCGAGAAGGACAGGTGCTCCGTGTGATTAGTACGCAGCCCCTGTCCTTCTCAATGGGACTACGCGGCTGTATGCTGCCCTACGCTCACCCAAAGTGCAGATCCGTACGGGTGCAGGTGTCCCGGCTCGGACACAGACAGGATCCCTCCTGTCAGCGTACGAGTACGGACACCCGCACGGACGTGCAGGCCGGATGAGCGTAGGGCGGCGTACGGCCGCGTTGTCCCATAGAGAAGGACAGGGGCTGCATACTAATCACATGCAGCACCGGTCCTTCCCGGGAGCTGCCCGATACGGCCGTGCACGCAGCACGGAGCTGTACATGCCGGCCTTTTTACGTGTAAATGAGGCCTTAATCCTCAATATTTAATAGGACAGGAAAGAAACATTTTAAGGACCCTTATTTATTTCAGATCCATAGAATACTAATGCAAAGCACCTTAATAATTGGAAAGACACTATACTATAAAATCAGGAAAGTGTTAATCATTTAACCCCTACGTGACTATAGTAATTTCAGAGGTATAATATTGGTCATACAGAATGATAAGTACATTTTTCGACTTCCCCCTACTAAATTGCAGTTTGCTTTCTTCTAGGACAGGCATGGCTTCCATGAAGTAGATTTAACACTCGCCATTGACACTAAGTAGTCAGCACTCTTGCCTTACAGGTGGTGTCCTGTCTGCATAAATGTAGTAGGTTTCCACTGTGTTTGTGTGGTTCTTGCGGGTGCTCCAGTTCCTTCCTACAAGCCAGAGGAATACTGTAGTTTAACCAGCTTCCAATTAAACGGGTCCTACTGTTTGTGTGCATATAACAGGAAGCAGTGAAGGAGAACTATGTGCTCCTCAGAAGGGGTGTTAAAACGAAACTTGTGGCTTTTTCCTGCATAGGCAAACCACAAGCTGCTTTAGGAACAATACTTAATTTACCAAAACTTCAATTAGAACATTTTAGCCCAGATTTAGGCCAACTCCAGGCACTTTGTCTCCCCTATTTAGACTGAGCGGGGTAGAGATATAATCTGTCAAGTTGGTATTGTGGTCTATGACCTCACTGGAGATTCACTACATTTCAATTCACTTCTATTGAAACAGGAAGTGATGGGAAATCTCTCCAGTTGGGGCACAATGACTGCACAAAAATGCTTGTTTTACAGTAAGATTGGTAAGCGTTAAAACCACTGTCAGGTTATTAACCGATTCGTGACGGGAGACGTACAATGTACGTCCATCCACAAAGGGACCAAATGACTTGTCACGTACACTGTACGTGACGAGTTATTTGCTGCTTTAGAGGGCTGTTAATCGCTGAGAATCAGCTTTTAACATTCATTAATGGATGCCCTTACTACAGAGGCATTCATTAATGAAAGGGTTAACCTTTTTCAGACACCCGATACCTTAATATCGGGTGTCTGAGAGTCAAAGCAAAGCGGACACAGATGCCGGCTTTTGCCGGCATTCTGACAGCTCGTATAGATCGAGAGATATCTCTCTCAAGCTATACTGGCTTTTTTTTTTTTCTTTCATGAATAGATACAAAATGTGTCTATTCCTACAATGTATCTATTCCTGGAAGAAGAATGTTTGTTTGCTGATCGTTGTTGCAACAATCAGAAAACATTTAGTAACAGCTGAATCCTGAACTGCTGCAGGATCAGTGTCACTAACTTATTATCGGCTGTTCTGAAGTTTGAAGCAGCCTGATAATAACCAAAAATTTATTAATTTATCATGCAGTAACAGTGAGATTAATTCACAAAATCTGCTTGATATAATTAAATAAATAAAATAACATTTTTAAGTTAAAAAAAAAAGTGAAAAGTGTAAAAAAAAAAAAAAATTGTGAAAAGTGTAAAAAAAATAAAAAAATGTGTAAAAAATAAAATAAAATAAGGGACAAATAAATGAATGTATTTATTGCATTTTTTTAGCTGTGCTGGTTTTGTAAAAAAAATACTACAAATCAAAACTGGGAAAAAAGTGTTTTTTTTAAACGGTTTTTTCCTCTTTTTTTATATTTTATTTGTCCTAAGTGAGGCGTTAGACGCACATATGTGATATAAATATGTAGCCCTATCTGTCCTCTAAAAAACAATATATAATATGTGTGGGTGCACTTTGTAAGAAAGTATATTACTGACGTGGAAGAATCACACAGCAAAAATGTCAAAAGTGTGTCAGTCATTTACGAACAGAAACTAAAAACAAGCTCAGTCATGAAGGGGTTAATACCATTTCTGTTTTTCTATGCGGGAGAAAATCACTCCACTAATTTCTTGCCCTGTTGTCACAGGGACAGGAAGTGAAATCTCCCAAACAAGACCACAGACAGCAATAAAAAACAAATTAACAGAAGTAAATATTCATCTCACATCATTCTATAAAAAAGTTTTAGGTTGGAGTAGGTTTTTTAATCGCCTCTCGCTCTGTAACATCCTGTCCTTACTGCAACATACTGTACTTGCAAAGAAATTATGTGAACTAATTTCTTACCATCAAGTCCATTGTCTGCTCCCAGCTTCTGTATTTCTTTTCTTCGGTAAAATCTGTTCAAAAGCTTCAATACTTCAGCTAGAAACAAGAAAGTCAAAAGAAATATTAACTGTAACAGTGAAATATCATCACTACCTGCAGCAGGCCACAGCACTCCCCATCAAACTTACATTTAATAAGAGGCTGGGTGAGCTCTGCCTCAATGCCTGAGTCTGGGATAACCATTACTCCTGATTTCAGTATAGCACAGTGAGGACCCCTCAGCATTGCCCATCCCCCCAGTGTCTGAGATTACCACTGTTCCTGATCTCAGCAGAATGTAGAACAGTATGGACCCCTCAGTACTCCCTATTACACCAATGTCTTAGTCATGGATACCCACTGTTACTGATCTCAGCTGAAAAGATCATGGTTCCTACTGTCAGCAGAAGATAGTACAGTGAGGCCCCCCTTAGTATTTCTCATCGCCCCAAAGTCTGATTCTGGGACACCCATGGTTCCTATTGTCAGCAGAAGAGAGTACAGCGAGGCCCTCATTACTCCTCATCCCCCCAATGTCTTGGATAGATACCCATGGGTCCTACTGTCAGCAGGAGAGTGCAGTGAGTCCCGTATTACTCCTCATCCCCGCAATGTCTGGGATAGATACCCATGTTTCCTACTGTCAGCAGAAGAGAGTACAGTGAGGCCCCTCATTACTCCTCATCCCCCCAATGTCTGGGATAGATACCCATGGGTCCTACTGTCAGCAGATGAGAGTACAGTGAGGACCCTCATTACTCCTCACCCCCCCTATCTCTGGGATAGATACCCATGGTTCCTACTGTCAGCAGAGAGTACAGTGAGGCCCCAAATGACTCCTCATCCCCCCAATGTCTGGGATAGATACCCATGGTTCCTACTGTCAGCAAAAGAGAGTACAGTGAGGCCCCACATTACTCCTCATCCCCCCAATCTCTGGGATAGATATCCATGGGCCCTACTGCCAGCAGAAGAGAGTACAGTGAGGACCCTCATTACTCCTCATCCCCCCAATGTCTGGGATAGATACCCATGGTTCCTACTGTCAGCAGAAGAGGTTATAGCAAGGACCCTCAGCACTCCCCACCACACTTACATTTATTAAGAGGCTGGGTGAGCTCTGCCCCAATGTCTGTATCTGGGATGTCTATCGGCCGTATATTCACAGGGATAAACAGAGATGTGTCCAGAGGTCTGCTGTTCCCATCAGAAAGAGTCCTAGAGGCTGACCTGATCCTGGAACACCCGGCCACCGAGCTGCACACAATCTCCCGCAGGAGAGGGCTCCGTGTGGCAGGCTGCAGGCAGCTTCGGGCAAGAAAGGGCATTCTCTGCACGAACATGACGGGGCACACAGGGGGGACACAACAACGGTGGTCATAAGAACTGCCTAGCGCTATACACGTTCCGCGACATCACTGTCCGCACGTCCCCGAAAGAAGCAACATGACACAGTCGCGCTCTGATGTCGTCATCACTGCCGGGAGGACCCTGAAAGGCCCTACATTTAGGCGACTAAACGTATGCCTGAATGACATTGACAGGTCGTTTTGCTTAGAATACAGAAATATGCAAACCAGGCTGTGATATGCACCTCGTGTGACCACAGCTCTGTTATCAGACAGGACGATCCCCTTCAGTGTTCTACTTATTGGGGTGACGATATATAGAACTCATCTAGGCATGGCTGTGTGTGCTAGTGCTGAAAAGGACGCAGTTATAGTGCATCTGAGTTTACCACTGATTTTATAGTGAACCCGTCACCACACGGTCACTTATACAGAAGAAACGCACTGGGAAATAGGGTCGCCACTTTTTCTTCAAGCGAAACCTGAACACTCTAACGACGCGTGGACATTTTTTTGGGAGAATGAGCCGTGGCATGTTCATATGTAAATAGCGCCGCCCTTTCATATGTAAATATCACAGTTGAGACTATTTTCGGTGGGGGGCCAGTAGCCCCTATCTTAATTTTGGATGCCCCTATCTGCCTGACATCTTGTGTCCCGGTTTTTCTGCTGCCATGAAACCCGGACATATCATTCAAAACCTGGACTGTCTGGGTGAATCCTGGACAGGTGGCAGCCCTACTGGGAAAGCAGAGGCAATATATTTACCTTCCCAGTATCCATCAGCCGCTGCAGGATTCCACAATTACAGGAGTGTAGAATACCTGCTCCCCCGCCACATGCAGAGGTTCCCCCGGCTGGCTAGAGAACATATGAGCCATCAGGAGAAACCACTGCATGCAGCGGGGAAGCAGGTGTTTAAATACTTGCTGTGGCAAAGCAAAATGTCTGCAATTCAACTCACAGACCACCAGGAAGTTAAGTATATTGCCTCTTCTGTACAAATTACCCAGTGGTGACAGTGCTGAATGAAGAAAAAAACTGCCATGTTGAAAACCCGGGACTGCATCGTGCCTTCTGAAAATGCTATTTGGCTCGTTATTTCGTTGGCTTCAAAAGTCTCAGCCGCTGACCCTGGAACAAGTATGCAGAATCAGATCCGGATTAAGGTCCTTTATGTATACCTTTTCCAGGTCAGTTATTCAAAAAAATAAAGTGAAGAACAGTGATGTAATTTTGTTTCTCATCCATTGAGGTACACTGGAAGCCTTAAATCTTCAGGGTGTACAGCCACCAACAGGAGCATTGGACAAAAAAAAAACCTGTAGATCAGCCCTGGATAATCCCTGTGACTACCATCATGGTTCAGTTTTTTGCTAGTGTCCTAGGAGGATAGAGGTCTTTTTTACTGTTCTGCTGTGGTAAAGACAATTTTTTTTAGCTAACAGATTTTTTTCATATTTCTAATCAAGATTCTTCTCTACATCTCTGCTGGGGCTTTGTCTCCGATTGCAGCTTCCCAGCATGGTCACACACCTATCGATTACCTGCAGATTTTCTATGGTCAGATGGAAAAAGTGCAGCAGATTCCTCCATCTACGCTAAACTGTGTGGATAGAGGAATCTCCCAATGGGCCAAGCTGTTCAGGTATTTTGAGAACCAGCGGGGCCGACTAGCAAGATACTGAAGCTCGGCCCAGTGGGGGATTCCTCCACCCACACAGTTTAACGTAGATGGAGGAATCTGTTGCACTTTTTCCATCGGACCATAGAAATTATCTGCAGATAATCTATAGGTTTATGGCCAGCTTTAGAGTACCGTGTCTGGACCCCGCTGGACTAGACATGCACGGATAGCTTGGAAGTGACCTTTGAGTACTGGGCTTGGGTCGGGCACTTTCCAGACTTTGTTCTGAAAAAAGCCATGTGGGATATAATTCTTTGCTCCAGTCCTGCTGCCCGCCTACAATGACTTTGGTCACCTCCAGCCTGCATTGACAAAGCACAGGTTTGCTTTATAGCAGAATTAAAGCTTCCAAAAAAGAAAACATTGCTAATTGATAGGCTTTACATGGCAGAAGAGTCCCTTCTGCCATTAAGGCTTCTTTCTAGCCATGAGCAATTACATTTTTCTGTACGCTGGGTCACACATACAGCTTAGCTCAGCCCACAGACAAAGCATTCGGAGATGAAGTAATTCCCGTGCGCATACCCTTCATTGGCTGGGGCCAAAGAATCTGAACCCGGAAGAGGACCGAACTAAAGATGGAAGTGCCAGAGAGGAGGAGCGCAGTGCTGGAGGGGAGTGGTTTGGCAGGTAAATGTGTCATTTATAATCGACCTATTTTCAAGCATCGACATCAGTGTTATAATCCTCTGAACGGATCATTGAATGCTCTTGTGTGTGTGTAAAACTGCAGGTGATCCTTTTACTCTATGTCCTTACACGATACTAAGTATATTTTGAAGTTTTCCGATTCAAGAAGCTGTAGCTGACACAAATTCACAGTATCTACCTTGAGTCTCTGTGACTGATCTTTCACTTATTGAGTTTTTCAGTCTGGGAAGTGATCCACTAACCCTTCCAATACAATCCCATTAACTGCACAGTTGCTGAACTATTTTTATTGACGGCCCGGGATCACCTGGGGATGCCTGGACAAAGTCCTATTTACTTCTAACATATGAGCTCTAGTGGTTCTAGCAATTGGATCGAATGATCTTAACCCAATTCATATATATATCAGGGCTCAAAATTTCCACTCGCCAGCCCGCATTTGGCGAGTGGAAATAAAGAGAGGGCGAGTGGAAATTCAGTCAGGCACGCGGTCACGGATCGCGTACCTGACTATGAGAGCAGCCGTCCCCAATGTGGACATTTTTTGTAATCCTACAGGAATGAGTGGATGTTGTATATGATTTGACAACATTGTCAATTTGTAAGGGTTTTTGGGATGTGGTGCAATATACTTGCGTGCAATTTATGTGATAAATTAATTTTTGAATTTCCTATATATGGTCTGAAGGAACTTCTTTGTTGGTTGGCACACTCCCTTAGTACGGACCTTTCTTTTTGTGTGTTTTATTATATGCTTCAGTTACAGACCTATAATCATTGTTTATCAATGAATGTGCTGCTGAGGGGATCCGTGGGCACACGATCTACTGGTTGTCCTCCAGGGAATCATTCATTATTTTGCAGTTCAGTAAATGTGCCATAATGTACTAATATGCAGTACATACTGCACATTATAGCTAAAAGCTCCAGGGGGGCTTTTATTTTTAGATTAGGCTGTACTGCCACTTTAAAGTGCATCTTTGTACACTATCCCTTTTCACTGCTCAATCACCAAACTCCCACAGTGTATGTTTCATTTTATCACATGCTCCTGTGTGGAGTAGAAACTGAGATACAGACTGACAGTTCACTCCTCTTCATTAATTTTATCTCTGCACTACACAAAACAGAGCTTCCGTTCTAGTACCTGTGCTGATTTCTGGGAGAAGGTGCCCCCTCCCTCTGCATTCCTGTGACCTCGATTGTATCTCAGACATGTCTTTCTATGACATATATCAGATAAGCAGGACCTATGGGCATTGAGCCTGCCCCTATTTTGTCTCCCTGTGGTCCCCACCCCCAAGGGATTTCCCTCTTTACCCATCGCTGGGTGTGCATCATTTAATTTACAACTTCATTAAAATACCTACTTCCCTGAGGAAGTGAAGTGCAAAAGGCATTGAACAGGGCCATTGCAATTCATCATCTGACGAAAACAGATTTTGTTTATGGGAACAAAACTGACGTTTCGAGATTTTATGTTTGTGCAAAGTATGGTCACAGTAATGGCTTAAGGAGGTGCCCCTGTAATATGGGGAAGTGGAGACACAAACACATCTTTTAATTTTTGTGATTTGTTTTGTCGACTTAGTGTATGTTCCTTAAAAAGTAGCATTTATGATGTCTCATTGGTACCTTTAAAGCCCAGTGTTTACAGAATAAGGTAATATAATTTCAAAAGGGATGTGGTGCTTGGACCACCCAACACAAATGTATTACTCCTATCTGGAAAGTGCAGAGACAGTGAGATAGGAGCCTGTCTCCTTTGATGGAGGTAATGAAGAGTGAACTGTCACAGTCTGTATGCTTTCTACTACACACAGAAGCATGGGATAAAAAGCAACATACACTGTGGAGTTAGGTAACTATGCAGTGCAAAATACTACAAGATGGGGCCTACTTAAAATTAAGCAGACCACTACTTGTAAAAATAAAAAATAAGTTGTGTTTGCTGCAATACTCACCTTAAATCCTGCAGTCCTTCACAGGTCTGCTTCTCCTCAAAATGGCACTCTCCTTCTGGGTGAAAGACAACGAACACCATTCAAACCACTTCCGGTGAGCTCAAGATGTCATAAGTAAACCGCCAATTGGTGTAATCACAGCACTAATGCACTGAATGACTATCACAGAAGTGCCATTCAGTGCAGGAGTAAGAACATCATAAGGGACCCATGAGGTCACTAAACCACCTATGAGACCCATGGGAGAGTGGAGGGGGAATAAAAACAAATGTATATTTCTATTTATTTTGATGTGCAGGAGCCTCTAAAGCTGGAGTTCTGCTTTAACCTTTTCCTTGGTTCAGGATCTTCTGGAATTCAATGGTACCATTAGGCTTTTAGAAGCCAGGAGTTTACAACGCAAAAAAAAAATCCACACACTGAAAAAGACGTTAGGTTTATAAGATTTTATTTAAGGAGTATTTTGCCTCAAAACATGGAAATATAAAATACTTTTACAATATTGTAAAGCAATTTATATATACTATGAGTAAGAAAAATAATATTTTGAAAAAAAAAAAAAGAAACAGTCCAGAAGATATTTAACAAAATTAATGCCTAACAAAAACAAATGATCAGGTTTATTAAGGTGTTTCCAGAGAACATAAAAAACAGAAGTATTTTTTTCTTTTGGAAAACTGAAGATATGAAGTGTTGGTTAGACAATGCTTTTCATTTGAACAGCGTCAGGTCAGAATCTGATGATACATTGAACACAATGGGTCTCATGCCTGAAGGAATAGCAGTTCTTGTTGCCTATGACAATAAGATTTTCCCTTCCACGGTCCCATACACCATTTCAATCATGTGTCAATATGATAGAAAAAAAAAAAAAACAACAAAACCTGGAAAAGCAAATTTTCCCCTAGTCATAAATGTGTACGTAACTTCTTATGACAGACTCTGAACTGAATGTTTGTGGGCAATAGACAGTGTTTAGAACACATTGGTAAAGGGGTCTAGTGATACCTAGTACCTTATTTTAGCAAGGTCTGGACATAAAAATCTAGAACAAGTTCAATTTAAAGTGTTAGCACAAGGATCCTTATTAACGCCATGCGATTGTATTTTTAAATCTTATCTGAAAATAACGTACTTTTCAGTGAAAAAGGCCCAGAGTTATTGGTTATCTAAGTGCAAGCCTTTGAAATTTAATACCATAGCCATAGAATAGGAGGGATAGACAAGCTATATTTTTCTTTGTTGTATTCATCTGCAATTTAAGGTCAGGTGATTGTATAACTGTGGCAGGAACAATAGGAGGATACATTTCTTGTTTGGCACCAGCAATACAGGGAAAAAAAAAAAAAGCTTGCCTGTGAACAAATATGTACAGCAAGTATATGTCCCTACATATAAGACGCTGGATGCCTTACACAAAACATAAACAAAAATATTTGCAGACGTGCAGAATAATGTCTACATTTGACAGAACATGAGATATTTCACATTGTATTGACATTTTCTGTGTGCTCAAGTGAAGAACGAATGAGCATAAATCACACTCAAGAATTTCTTCTTACACGCTCCAGAACTGCAAGAATGCTTGAAAACATTAGACTGATGACACATTGCAATGCCGCATACCCCAATCGGCTGACCATGCAAAACCTCCCACTGTTAGCCTAACTTCTTCTGTACACGGGCACCATAGAGGTTTAATAGAAATATATTTCAGGCAGTAATACAAGCAGTATTTTAAAATATAATAAATTGATAGGTTGGCTAAATGGTGTATTTATATTTGCTTAAATATCTTATTAAAGTATTGAAATGTTTACAAGTAAACCTGTGAATGCTGTCAAGCTTTCAATAGTCCAACCCTAATTTTAGGTTTGTTGGCTTTATAAAATGTACAACTGGCACTTCACCAAGGAGAAGCTTCTGAGCACAGAGTAGGTAAAGCATCACAGTCATTTATAAGTGTAGAGAGAGGGGGATAGCAACATGTCTGATTTAGTGCAGAACTACCAGGGGCTCACAGTACAAGTACTGCCTTGCTTTAGGTACACTGTGTAGATAGGTCCAATACACACAGTTGTTCCCTCTCGTAACATTCACAGTCACTTTACGGATTGGACAGCTCAGATTCTCTATGCTCCTCTATAGGTGTGTCCAGTACTTAGTCATCTATAAGAAGAGATCCAAGGACTAACTGATCAAGTGAGTTCTCATTCAGCGGAAGCACTATCAATGCCTGGGTCCCTGGAATACATTTATTTAACTGCTGAATGAGTTGGGAGTCTGGTCGCTCACATTTTCATCCTTTAAGCCTTAGAACTATCCATTGAGCCTGCCCATCATGGTAATGAGCCAAAAGTGAGGACCACAGCACCCAGACATTCTCAACAGAAGATCATGATCTGCAGATATTTTAGAGTGATACATACAGAGAGTGCTAGATTAGATAACGATATATAAAACTTCAAGTTTAAAATGTGGCAACTCTAAACTTAGTGGCCGTTATACATACAGTAATTGGACTTACGGTCTCAGACACAAAATGTTTTTATATGGCAAACCTATTCCATCACTCAGTTAACAATGAAAAAATTAACAAAATGTTAATGAAATATAAAATAAAGTGGCACATGTGACTCAGACAAGCATTAAATAAAATGAACACACACAGTGATGTCTTCAAAATGTTTAATAAAGCCTTCATTTCCAAAGTGAATCCTATAAATTTGGGTATGATTCACAGTGATGCAAGACCTGTCTGTTCAAAACAAAATAAAGATGGAATTCCAGCAAGATGAACGATGCAATAAAGTGGATATGACATACAAATAATAAGGCTCTTGTTTACATTTACATCATTCTAACATGCATGAAAAGAAAGTGAGACACCTGTTTTAGCTTGATGCATGTTCAATGCAGAATCCCAAAATTAAAAGAGTTATATAAAATGCTAGTTTGAGAAAGGTCCAGTGTTTCGGCAAAAGCACTTGGTATTTATATATGTACAAGTGGAATTACATACAGACCCGCAGAATGTTTAGTGTAGTATAATGAACAACAGTGTCAGATGAAGGTAAACAATGGGAGATTTGGCCTTGTTCTATCTGGTTCTGTCCTTCATCTCTTGTGGGCTACACAAACTCCTACATCTCCGGCTCCTCAGCTGATGCTTGCGGATCACTGGGCTCATAGCGTTGGTGGAAATTGGTTCTTTTCCTAATCTTTTCAGGCGCTTTTCTCCACAAAATGATCTCCTATTTAAAAGGGCAATAACAAAACATGTTTTTCATTAGATAATGAATAGAAAAATATATACCATTAAAGTATAACTGCACATTTGGTGCAGGTGCACTAATGCTGTATTTGCCTGCTAGTCTTAAACTCACTACGAGACCCCGTTCACAGTTGGCATGCACGCCATGTTTGTGTGCATTTGCTGCACCTCAGCCCATTCATTTCAATGGGCTGCTCCATGGGTTTCAAAAAAGCTCATGTACCAATTTGAGCTGCGAGCTTCACCTAGTTTTGACGGTGCATTTATGCAAGTTTGATTTTACTGGCCTTGTTTGGGGTGCCATTATTAAGTAATACCAAGTAATAGCACTGCAAGCATGTCACACGTTTGTAATAGGGATGCACCGATACTAAGTACTTGGGCGAGTAGTCGTACTCACCCAAATGCTTCAATACCTGAACTTTTGGTCAGAGGGAGATGGAGCCGGCCTCCCAGCCAATCAGGAAGCCAAGCGGCAGGTAATGAGCCGGCTTCCCAGCCAATCTGCATTGAGCCAGCTTCCCGGGCAACTAAGGCTGTCTGGGAAACCGGCTCCATGCAAGCACCAAAAGGTAAATAACTGTACTTGTATGCGAAAAACCGGCATCGGTGCATCCCTAGTTTCTGACGTGTTGCATCACACAACGCACAAGTGTGAACGGGCAATGAGACTGGCAGGGGGTGATGGGGGTACTACAACATTACTGTAACTGCATATATTCGGTGCCCTTGTTGGAGGGGTTACATTTGTACTTTATTTTGCCAGCCAAGCCTCTACTGGTGTTATTACTCTACTTCAGGGTCCATTCGCACCACTGTACTGCATTAGGGCACACGCCTTACATTACGTGTTAAGGTGCATTGCCGCACATTACCACTACGCAATAGTGTAAGTGTCTCCTATGAAAAATGTAGCTTAATTTTAGCAATTGAACTGTGAACATAAATATCCCATGATGTTCTATATGTGGAATTTTTCATAAGGAAAATAAATTAGATTTTCTAATTTAAAATGAAAGTTTTCTAAATAAAAAAAAAAAAAAGAACTCTGAACATATGGAGACAAGTAGCTCCAATTATGAAAATTCTAAAACATACGCAAGAACAAGGTTTCAGTTTTGGGTAGATGCCAGTGAGCTGAATTGTCCACTAGTTTCTTACATCTCTACATAAACACCTGGGTAGAGTTCCTGTCTCGGACCCTGCTATGACAACTATGAAGCCACGTAAACGCATGTTTTACATACTTCCTTTTATACAAAAGCAAACTAATGAATACACCAAACGTTACCTGTTGTTTGAAATATCTTCTGTCCTCCTCATCCACAAGGACCAAATTCAAGAAATAGCGCACAGAAAACTTCTTGTTCACATCTCTCATTGTGGGTGTAGGGTCATAACCAGCCAGAAACAGCCGGATGGGAATGGACTCTCCTAAATAATGATAAACATAACTACTATTGAGGAGAAATACAAAGGCTGTGCCTTTTACAATGCTACAGGCTTCAATATCATAAACACAAAAGTGCATGTTGACCAGAAGATCCTGCAATCTATAACTCTGCTAAAGCATTAACAGATACAGATTTACATACGAATGGCCTAAAATGTTTAAGAGAAAATCCAGCCTTATTCTGAACACAATGGGGAAGGGTAGAACCCTCTGTCAGGTATTGTGGCTCTCTGTGGCCCCCTATTCTTCCGGTCATGTAAACATAACAGCCTCAACAAGAAGTGAGTGGAAGTTTCCAGATTGACAGTGGGCTCTGCCTCTCACACAGCTGGGTGGATCTCGACAATAATGTCGGGATTCTTCCCGGCTGCGGCGGTCTCAGTATACCGCGAGCTTTAGCAAGCGATACTGAGCTTTTGGTCACAGGAGGACACTAGTTTAAGTCCTCCCGTGACCCTTAAGAGAACTATGGGGAAAAACCCATAGTTCTCTCTTAACTAAGGGTTGAACATTTTTTTTATTTTACTTGTTGGGGTGCTTTAACTGACATCATATGCAGATGGAAGCTCATCCTTTTGATATGCACCTCCAGCTGTCATGACCAATCTCCAGCAAATACACAATAGAGGGGAGCGGGAGTGGAGCAGAAGGACAGAGCATATACACTGAGTGGCCAGATTATTATGACCACCTGACGTTTGTAGGCTAATTAGCTATAATTTCACGCTGAAGTTGCTAGAGGACCAGACCATTATAAATAGGGAAGCAGGTTGTTTACCACGACAGTACAAGTGATTTTTTTCTGAAGATATGGGTAAACAACGCGATTTAACACGCTTTGAACGTGGGATGATTGTTGGCGCTCGGAGCCATGGAGCGAGTATCAGCAAAAAAGCAGAACTCGTTAAATGTTCAAGAGCAGTGTTTAAAGACTGGACTGTCAGCCAAAAATATGGGTCTGACCATGTGAATTGTGGTCGTCAGCGAATAGTCAATGTTAGTGCAGAACGGAGAGTGGCAAGACTGGTACAAGGCAACAGAAGGGCAACAGTGCAGTGTCAGATTCCTCGCATCACCTTTCAACAGCTCGTGGAGTCACGAGGCGGCCCAATGAAGTACTGATGGGGTGGTCATAATAATCTGGCCACTCAGTGTATGTCAAACACCCTGCGTATTAAATAATTGTTTTGGGTTTTTTGGGGGTGTGTGTAGTACAAGTAAAAGACTTTAGTTCAAGTGTCAGTAATCTGTGACCATTTAACCCCTTCATGACTGAGGCTTTTTTTTCATTTTTTGCACCCATGTTATATTCCACATTTTAGGCCTGAAAATTACTTAAAACCCCCCAACATTATATATTTTCTGAATGCCAAGACCCTATAGAATAAAATGGTGGTAGTTGCAAATTTTTATGTTGCGCAATATTAGCGCAACTCCTTATTAAACCCCAATATTTAGTGAAAAATTTAATTAAATGCCCCAAAACACAACAAAATACCCATTTTTTTAATGAAATATAAAAGATGAGGTTACAACGAGTAAAACGATACCCAACATGCCCAGGTTACAAATTGCGTGCATCCGTAAAACGGCGAAAAACCCCAGTACCCCAAAAAGTCCATAGAAGACGCTTTAAAAGCCCCCACAGGTCATCAATTTAGAGATACCCCAAAATACTGGCCCTAGAATTATTGCTCTCACTCCGGCGTGCGCGGCGATACCCAACATGTGTAGCGCGTTCGTCGTTTTCATACGTAGGCGCACCCGACGCGTGTTTACGTGGCGACGGGGGACTTTTAAATTTTTAAAATTATTATTAGATTTATTTTAATATTAAAAAATGTTTTTTTTACTTTACTTTGACTGCTATCACATGGGGGGGCTTACAAGCCCCCCCATGTGATAGCAGATGGTGGTGACATTATGTAAGTCGCCAGAATCACTTCTGTTGTAAAGCCGACAGTCGGCTCTACAAGTTTAAACAGAGTCCCGGCGGCAAAAGTCACCGGGAGTCTGTTTAAACAGCCCCGATGCTGGCGACGTACACTGTACGTCGTCAGTCACGAAGGGGTTAAAAACCACATAATTATTATTCACTAATTTATTAAATGTGTATTCACTAGTAATAACTAATCCAACGGGGAAAAAAATAAATCAAATAAAAATAATATATCATTATTACCTTTTACAGGTGCCCCATCCATAATTTCATATTTCGCAACAGTTTCTGTTTCAGTTGTAGTACTAGGTCCTGAAACACAAACAATGTATTATTCATGTTCCACTGTACTGAATAAAATTAAGGGTCTCATTCTCATAAAAACAAATCATTGTATTTCTGGATTATACTGACTACAACTAGATAAAGACCACCTCTTTATATTGTACGGGCATGTAACTGTAAATTATATATGTATAAAAACTAGGTTTTTTTTTAGTTTTTTTTTTTAATAGCAGAGCATATTGTCTGAACTGGTTCAACACCTATCAAAACAAGACTTCACCCACCAATGTGGGCAACCATGGCCACTACAGTAGCCCCCACCCAGGTTATTACAAACCCAACCATTGTTTGTTGATGTTTTCAGAGATGGGTGTAGATCGCAGTACTCCTGGCAGAAGCTATACAACTAAAAAGTTCAAAGTGATATTAAACCGACTTTTTTTTTCTTTTATAATTCTCCAGAGATTCAAGTCTACTTGTGTATCTTTTTTTTTTAAATGGTTTTTCCCCCCATTTCATTTATTTTTACTTGATGTACCATGGCCCCCTACCCTCCTGTTTACGGGCGTTTTCTATGCCTAGCAGGAGACACCCCTGCGTGCGAGCTCTCGGAGGGAATTGAGCTGTGCGCATCCATTGACACACACACCGCACTCAACAAGCCACTAACTCCTCTTGACAATCAGGTGCAGTAACCCATCGCTGCCCTGCTCTCTGTGGCCTCGGGATCCCTCCTCTAAATCTGGAAACTTTGGGACACACGGCAGATCTGGGAGCCAGATGTGAACATAGTGTGTCCCAAAGTTTCCTGATTTAAAGTGTTTGGAGGTGGGGGGGCATAGAAAGGTAGTGGGGCATTTATAGAGAATGCATGAAGGTAAAAAAAAAAGACCAAATAGCCTTTAGTACGACTTTAAATTCAGGTATGTTTGCCAATCGCCATCTCTCTGTGTTCTTCAACTTGTGCTGCTACACTTTTAGTTCAAAGCATCCTAGTCTCCCTCGGTATTACTTTAGGGAGATATACACACACATATATGAAATGGATCCAAATGTTTTTCTTACACTTGGCTAAAACACCCTCTTGAACATAGGGCTACACATCCCAGGAAACAGGTAGACTATGCAGAAGAATAAAAAAAATTAAAATACAGCTGGTGCCCAGCTACACTGTCGTCCTTAATCCTGTCAGTAGAAGAACATGCTAGCTTGCGCCTATACCTAAAACTGGCTCAACTCTATGTTGATTTGTCTAACCTTACCAGGAGGAGACATGAAGTTGAAGTCAAACACATTCAACTACCTTAACTATTATCAAAACTGTACCTTATGTGTGCATCACTGAGCTGCAGATCCTCCTTCTGGTGAGATCTTGGGGAAATGCAGAGTGGTGCAAATATCATCAAAAAGTAGATTCTGCACAGTGCTGGAGCATCATCTTGTGAAATTTGGGCTACTCAGCATTCCCAAGGACCTCAGCAGGTGGATAGTGATGACATCCCTCCAGTACAGAAGATGAAATGCAAGTATAAACTTCTTTTTTGCCACAATTTTGTCCCCCCCCCCCCCTATTTTAGTACAGTGTTTTACTATGGGTCCCTCAATAAATCAGCAGACCTTTCTTGCAGTACAAGGCCTGCTTTAATGTAAAAACAAACAAATAAACCCTTTACCTATTCCAGTAATTTCCTTTTTTATTAACTGTAATTCCATATGTTGGATTTTTATTCTGACCAGCAGGAAGTAGATCTTTCCCACAATAACATCTTTTAAGTGGTATCTGGGAAAAAGATGGGAAAACACCAATAAATAAATGTACTCAGTTATACCAACTTCTCAAAACGGTATTGTTGCAACAAATTTCACAGTATAACCAGAGAAAAGCTAAACAATAGGGCAAATAAAGTAAAGATCTAATTTACATGAATAATGACAAAAATATCCAACAGATCTTACGGTTTATTATTGCAACTAAAGCGTTGTCTGGGATTGTAATTTTTTTTTGTGTGCATTGCATGTTCAGCAAAATAACGGTACCCTTTCCCCAGGAAAGTGCTTTTTATTTACCGAGTTGATCACTCCCCCCTCCCAAAAAAACCACAATCAGGATAAAAGATACTATACTTTTCCACATTTATATTTTACATTGCCTATCCCTCATACAAACATTACACAGTCTTTTTGTGCAGTCTATGGAGTTTAGCATGCAACTTGTGCTCATGAAAATAACTGCAGAACAGCAATGGAAGAGCTCTGTATAAGAGGGACAGTGAATTTATGCTGAAAAGCATAGCTCTACTATAGCTGCCCAGGGTGGAGCTGTACAGGAGGTGCTGATTGGAGATTCGTAGTAAGACACCACACTTCATACATGAAGCTGCAGATAATGGGAACCCTTTGTTTGCAGCGGGAACATGTGAACACTGCCTCCTAGTATATACCGGTACTTTGCATTAGGCGTATCCATACTCACTTAGATTTGTTGTATTCAAATTCTATGTGCAAACAGTCCTCGATTCCAACTTCCATTTTGATGGAGTTGTTGACATCTGGATATGTAGCGAGTTGATGGACAATCAGATCATATTCCTTCACCAAGTCTGAAATGCGCCTCACTATTGTCACTTTAAGAAAGTACCTTCAAGACACAAAAACATGCTCATATTAACCTTTTCAAAACTAGAGCCTTTTTTTCCCCTTTCCATAATTTTTTAAATGCCCATTTTAGGGCCTGAAGATGACTTAACATCCCCCGAATTACAATTAGAGAAATCCTGTAGAATAAAATTACACAATATTAGTGCAAATGTGTATTAAACCTACATTTTCAGTTTAAAAAAATGCCTTTAAATGAATGTGCAATGCACATTTGGGTGAACACAACCGCTTACTCATTTTTGTGTGAAATGTTTCAATAATTAGATACCAAACATGTCAAGTCGCAAAAACCTCAAAATGTTGTGCGCTTGTGCAATGGTCAAAAATCGATGATACCCAAAATTTTACAAAAGCAATGCTTTAAAAGAAATTACAACTCATCAATGTAGGCCTAACAGTGAATGATGGCCCTAGAATTATTGCTCTCACTCTGGCATGGGCAATTAGCTTTATCCCCAGCCACAGTGGGCGCGGGAAGGACAGCTCTTAACCCAGAAGTGACAAAAAGCTTACCGTTTTCAGGTCCATTCACTGCAGGGACAAGCAGCAAACCGAGCCTGGGATACATGGCGGGA
>NW_017307273.1:104772-110209 GCF_000935625.1 Nanorana parkeri | reverse complement strand
GGCGGTGAACCTGGGGGGGGGGGGGGGGGGGGGGCATGTTCCTGAACATATGGAAGTAATTGGGCGGCTTTACAGCTGCCCAAATCACTTCTACTAGAGTCCACAGTCCGCAAACTCCCAGTCACTATAGGGCTGTGCTGACGCCCACAAGATCATGATGGTGGCAGTAAATTAGTTAATACTACTGCCAAGCAAGACAGTGTGTGCATAAATAAAAGTAAGCTTGTTGGTGCCATGAATTGTTGTGTAGTAATGATTTAAAACACTCCAAAAAAAAGGAAAAATTCAAGAAGAACTCAGGGCAGAAGAAAACTTTACCCTTGCAGGGGGGCTATCCCCACACTGCAAGGGTTAAGTGCTAATTTTCATCTAGACAAAGATATACCCACCTGAACCTCGGTCCCGCCTGGCTGATAGACCGGTCCCTGCAGTCTCTCTCCCCCTCCACTTCGGCAGTCTAAGGATCTGCGAGTCAGTCTAGCAGCCATGTGGGACTGAGGTACGGATGAGTAAATCTTTGTTATTTTACACCCTAAACAAAAATGAGCACTTAACCCTTGCAGTGGGGCTACCCCCACAGTGCAAATGTTAAAGTTCTCTTCTGCCCACAGTTCTTCTTGAATATGTAATCAAAAGGGACACGTACCTCAACCGAACATTTGAACCTATGTAGGATTCGTAAGGCTTCTCAACTTGCATGAATTCGAAATCATAACTTCTGCTTTGTGTCAGCTCCCCAGGTAAAGCTAATTCTTTGACGAGGTTGACAAACTCATGTGTATTGCTTTTATCATTGAAAAGTTCTGAAAATCGGAAGCAAAACAGATTGTAAAACTGTAACAACTGTAACAGACTAAGGTTTATGGGAAACGTCATTTTATAAGTTAAAGCTACCCAACACAGAAAATGTAATACTTAGTGGAAACAACATGATAAAAGCGAACACCATCAGCTTACCATCTTGCCCCCACTGGAAGACTTCCCCTCTATTCTTGTTCTGGTTACAACTTCAAAGTTTTGATTTTCCTTCATTCTCAGTCCTGGTGACAATAGTCACTGGGACAAAGAAAGAGGGTGAATCTCATCAATGAGGACACAAACAACAGAAGCCCAACAGGCTTTTTAACCCGCCAAATTATCCATCCAAATGTAGTTTTGGCTCTACATGCAAAGTTTTTCACAAAATACCAAACACCTAATTACAATAATCAAACAGCATACTTCATTGTCTTACTCAATTCACAAACCCTTGACACAAGGAGTAGAATCTTTAATTTAGCGTGACTTGAATTTTCAAATCTCATTGGACTCCGCTAAAAATAATGCATCTTATGTCCTCCCATGATCCTTAAGAGAACTATGAGGAAAAATACTTACCCTATAGTTCTCTTTTAAGAGACCTGACAGAAACAATATCTCTTCAATGGCCATACCTCCTGCATCTGCTAATGTGCCTTATAAAATGGATAAATCTATGATCATTGCTTCTTGATTCAGAATCAAATAACTGGCTTTAAAAATAGAGAAAGCTTACCGATCTGTCCAACAAATTCAATTCGAATTCCTTGATGTTCTAGTCTTTTACCAAGTTGTTTGAAGACAATATTGACCTAGACAGATAAAGAAAAAGAATAGCGGAGTGCAACGTTATATGTACTTACCATGACAAATCAGCAAAGAAAACAGGAACTTAATCCCACAAGTGCAATGCATTATGGTTAACTGCAAGCCTTGCAATAAAACACCAGTTAGGTCTCAGACAACATTCGGAACTACAGGACATGGTGAAAGATTACTTGCAGTGTAATGAATACACCGCTATATTTAATAAGTCTCTCGGCTTGGTGGTCAGTCAAAGATTGTTACAATATAGGGAAACTACATAGTATTCTCAATAAAAGCACAATACAAATGACCAGTAAGTCTCCATAATGCGGACACCCAGTTTTCATGAAATGGAAAAAAAACAGATGCGTTATGTTTGCATTATTTAACTCAGGGGTGGGCAATCCTCAATCCATGTGTGGTGAAACTCAAAATCCTATCATGCCTGTGGGAGTCTTGCCTGTGGCTCTCGGTGCATCCTCTAAAGTCTGTCATCGGGCAGTGCAGTCAGCTGCTGAGATTAAACTACATAGAGAATTTATTGTTTTCAAATCCATCTGAGCAGAACAACATGTCTCCCACAGACAGGTAAAGCCGACATCGAAAATGAGGAGAGCCAAGACATCTACTGTCCATGTACCAACTGATGTCTTATACTAACTGCCAATAACGAAAAGCAAAAAGGGTAACCATGGTAAAAAGGGCCCACCATACCAAACACAACTGCTGCCAGGCAGGGGAAACACCGGCCAGGCATCATGGGATTTGTAGTACAATAAGGAGGCAGAGACACATAAGTACTATATGACCCTTCAAAGCATTTTCCATCTTTGGCCTTCGTGATAGTCCAGCACGGAATGCTGTAACTCCTATGCATGCACACAGGAATCAATTCTCCTATGCATGCACACAGGAAGTGATATCACCCAGTCACTGCTGATGTGGATGTGTCAGCCTGAGAAAGAACCGCAAACTTATCCGAGTCTGTGCAGCCCAATGCCGGCTGTCAATACAGTCACATTAGATGCTACGTTCTCAGTGCCAGCTTTATCCAACCATAACCCCGGCATTTCAGTGCCTGCCTTCCACACCGACACGTTGGGGGGAAATCTTTGTGACTGGGTGATATCACTTTTGACTCTGACCTATTCCACCAAAATTAGAAAAATTAGCTTTAAGCTCTGCTATCTAAAATGTCATGTCCCTAAAAATATACCGACTGATACGAGTAGAGAATCTATTGAAAAATCCCACACACCGAGGGAGGAGGAGCCTATTTAGCCAATGCTAACCATAACCCAGAAATCATACCTTTCCAGCTACGGATTCCCCATCGTAGAACAAGTAATGCTTTTCTATCTTTCCTTCTTCTGTTTTAATCTCAGATTGCTTCCTTGATTCTGCATCACTCAGTACAACTTCAATTTCACAAATCGGACCAAAAAAACCACTTAGAAAGCTCTGCAAAACAAAAGAATTGGTAAAAGTAAAGGAGGAGGACACATCCGAGGGAATCGTCAAGTGCACAGATACAAAAACAAAGCGTTAATCTGCAAGTCATCACAGTCAGGAGGCAATCACTGTTCTTATAGACCTGCCAGCGGGTGGCTGAACGGTACAATCATTTTACATGCACTGCCCATCTATTCCCATTCTGCACTGGAGGAGAAGAGAGGCAGGAGGAAGCGCTGTCACAGCCGGCCGGCTCCGTGGCTTGGGTGAGTATAACTTGTTTTCCCTAGACCAAAATGAGGGGTTAACCCTTGCAGTGCGGGGTAGTCCCACAGCAAGGGTTAATAGTTTTCCCCAGACTTCTGCTTTAAAAACCTATACACATTATCATCCTCATTAAAATAAAACTCACTCTTCGGATTGGGCAACACAAGTTTAGTCAATGTCATATCTGTATGCTGTGCTCAGCATCTTCATAGCTTGTCCTACAAACTCCCAAACTGATGGATCCCCGACCCCACCTCCCATCCTGCATAGACTGTAGGACAGGCTGACCATTGGCAATGTGCTGCAGTAACAAACTCTTGGCTTTGTTTCTCACTCCCTCTTATTCATTCAATCAGCAGTTGCTACAAAAGGAGAGGAGCGCACCCAATGCGCATGAGCGTTTGGGATGAAGCCGAGAACTCGTTGCCACGGTGTGCTTTCAATTGCGGCCTGTCTTGTGATCTAGGGAGGACCCCGGGGAGGGTTTGGTCCAGGCATCAGAGAGGCCAAGCATTGCCTACAGCAGGGGTAGGCAAATTCCAGCCGTGGAGCAACTACAAATCCCATCATGCATCTGTCTATGGGAGTCATGTCTGTGGTGGTGAGAATCTTGCAATGCCTCATGGGATCTGTAGTTCCACAACAGTTGGAGAGCAGAAGCTTGCCACCCCTGGCTGGCCTACAGGTATGGCATTGAAGCCAAGTTTGTTTTGCACAAATCTGAGCCAGGGATATTATGTTAGCGGGGACACCAATATGCATGGGTTAGTTCAATGTAAAAGGTGAACATTCACATTATACATGATGCTGTGGGGAGAAGAACCCCAACATCTAGGTAAGAGGGGGCTGCAGACTGTCTCATGTTATACTCTGAATATGGCTGTAACATGAACCATGGTCAGGAAGGAGGAATCAGGCCATGTAACCGCCAGGAACTTCAAGAGCCTGCCTTCCCCTATGCCTGGAAGGCCACAGCCTCACCTGACCAGCTGACAGAGCACTGCACCTATCAGAGCTTCTTGCACAAGTTCGGCTGGAGTTTGCAAAGCATGACAGCACCGCCGCACTGACAGCTCTTGCCGGGGGCCCCGCACTGCTAGGCCCCGACACTTTCCTACACCTTCCGCAGCAGCCGCCAAGCCTTCCCTGCCTCCTCCACATGCATCTGTGCACTCACCATGTTCACACACCCGACCGACCACTCTGCACCAACCGAGCAGCTCCACCCGCCGCCGTCACGTGACACCGGGAGCAGGCACCGCCTGATGCCACGAGATCCGTGTGACCGGTCAGCTGACCAGGTACCGCGTGACGTAAGAACAGGAACGCCCACCTAGCTGACTAAGCCCGGGGGAGGGATTTCGTCGTTATGGCTTGGTAGTGCGCAGGTGCATCAAACGGTCAACGAGGAGAGGACGGGGAGCAGTCAAGAACGTAGGTCAGCTGACATAGGCCTCGGCCCCACCTCTACACGGAGCTGTCTCGGTCTGACCCCGCCCCCTCAATGTACATTTCCCTAGCCTCTAAAAGGGACCAGCCCCTTTAACGGCCACGCCCCACCGAATTCATCAGACGACAGACTGTTCCCCAGACCCCGCCCTCCCTGTACATCACACTTCCCTGTCCGCTCCCACATAAAACAAAGTATCCGCCCACATCCATATATAGCAGCACCCGGGCGGAGGAGCTCAAGTTGGTGGTGCCACTTTTTTTTAGCGTCTGCTGCTTAAAATGTTCCTCTGACCGCAACTTTAGCACAATATGGACGTGGCTGTACTCACCTGGGATATGGGATGAAGGACACTTGAATCCCCCCAATGTTTATTATTCCAAAGTACAGCTGCACATCTGTGTACAAAGCGCCTCCTGTCAGTGTGCTATACAGCAGCGTTATAACCAACACTAATCAGGAGTTGAAGGGATATTAAAGTCAAAAGGTTTCTTAAGGTGCCCACACACCTTGCGATAATCGCAGGAAATCCCACGATCGTACGATTATTCCAAGGTGTGTGGAAAGTGTGTGACCGTTTTTACTCTATGGCCGCACTCTGCGGTCGCACGACTTTTACCTTCTTGTACAATTGTCGGAGGGTGTGTGGCATGTTCGTAAGGG
>NW_017307273.1:80461-104655 GCF_000935625.1 Nanorana parkeri | reverse complement strand
GCAGAGACGAGGGGGCC
This sequence comes from Nanorana parkeri, assembly GCF_000935625.1. NCBI lineage: Eukaryota > Metazoa > Chordata > Amphibia > Anura > Dicroglossidae > Nanorana > Nanorana parkeri. Next base: position 104,638 of record NW_017307273.1, on the reverse strand, counting down.
CGGCGGCCGCCGAAAACTGTGGAGGGAGCCAAGAATAAAAAAAAGCCTGCAAGCACTGCAGGGGGCAGCCCTGGGACTCGACCGTGGGGACCCAGCAGACAGCCGTCTGAGTACACGGGCGTGCTGAGATGGACACACACACAGGGGTGGTCTTCTGCAGCCTCCCCCACCAGGAAACAGCCAGAGGAGGTGAAGGTAAGTTAATAAATAACATCATTATTTTTTTGTAGCCAAATTGATGACATTGCTGTATAAAGTACAGCTGGTATTTGTAGTTCTATAAAGCAGGTCCAATGCAGAATGGCACCCTCTATAGAGGACGACAAATCTCAGCAGTACTTTATACAGAAATGCTATTGTTATATAAAGTATTGTACCAAACATGTCAAGCCTTAAAATTGCGCGTGCGCGTGAAACATCAAAAAACTACAATACCCAAAATTGGCCATAGGCGATGCTTTAAAAGCCTTTACCGCTCATCAGTTTAGTGTTATCAGTGATTGATGGCCCTAAAATTATTGCTCACACTCCGACGTTCGCGCTGATATGTAACGTGTGTAGCGTAATTGTCGTTTTTCACGCGCTGGTGCACCGGACGTATAATTACGTTTATATGTGAGTAAACCTGGGAGGGTGGGGGACTTAAATATTTTGTTTGTTTTTTTTAACTTTTTTTTATATGTGACTTTTTTTTTTTTTACACTTATTGTTATTGCTATTACATAGGGGGATAACAATCCCTATATAATAGCAAAGGCACACTGACAGGTCCTCTTTATGGAGACATTAGGGATCTCTAGGACCCTTAACGTCACCTAGGGACCCCAAAAGAAGCTGATGAAGCACAGATCTGCTTCTTCCCTCTGGCTATAGCAGCCAGATGACTGACAGGTGAATGCGGAAGTGATGTAATACACATCACATCTGCATTCATAGCACGGAGGGAGTTCAGCAAGGAGGAAGATGCTGATCTCCCTCCCATCTTACCTCCTGACACCCTCCCGAGCCGGTCCCGGGCCGCAGATGGGGCAGCAGATCCCGGGATTGAAGGTGAGGGGTCAGGAGGGGGGGCAGCAGCGGCACTCGACTACGCAGCCAGCACATACACACGATCGGTAGGCTATAGGGCCGCCGACTGTGTGTATGTGAAACAGCCGCTAACGGCTCTTTACATTGGACGGGTTTTTTGTGCCCGTGCCAGCAGAAAAAAAATGCCGTCTCATGACGGCAACCCGCAAATGTGAGTCCGCCGTCCATCCATTTTTTTGCAACAGGCGGACGGCAAGAGGTTAAAAGTTCAGAATCAGCTGGTCCCCTGAGCATTGACCCTGATATCCTGTTTTAAGGTGGCTCCTTTCCATTGCAGGGTCCTATGGAGCCACCCTTGTGTGTGCTAGTTAGCTGTGTGGGTGTGTCCAGAGACACAGCAAGGCAAATTAAGGCTGCAGGGGACTGCTCTATCCCTTGTGATCTTATACTGGACAGGAAGCTTAGGGAAGTAGAGCTAAGAGAGTTGGATCCAGATGTTCGGAATGATGATGACTGCAGGTGTTTAGACAACAATTTAACCCCTTCGTGACGGCAGCCACAAAGGGACCAAATGACTTGTCACGTACACTGTACGTGACGAGTTATTTGCTTCTTTAGAGGGCTTTATATCAAAATGGGAAAAAAGTGTTTTTTTTTTAACGTTTTTTCCCTCTTTTTTTTATATTTTATTTGTCCTAAGTGAGGCGTTAGACACACATATGTGATATAAATATGTAGCCCTATCTGTCCTCTAAAAAACAATATATAATATGTGTGGGTGCACTTTGTAAGAAAGTATATTACTGACGTGGAAGAATCACACAGCAAAAATGTCAAAAGTGTGTCAGTCATTTACGAACAGAAACTAAAAACAAGCTCAGTCATGAAGGGGTTAAAGAAATACTTTTGATCTGAATTCATTATTGAAAAAAAGTTTAAGCATTGTGCATTAAGTGGGGATATTATTCAGGGGACAACTAATCAGCAGTCACAATGGAGTGCCACTTAAGGCTAGGTTCACACCTGGGCAACTCCTGACCGCGCAGCAATCGTGCACAAAACCGGATTGCCGCGCGCTCACAGAGTCGACTACTGCCGGCGATCACACTTTGGGTGCCTTTATTTTGTAATGGCACCCCAGTCTCCCCGGTGAAGGTGATGTTACTGCTGGCAACTGGAAGCAGGGCCAGCCTTAGGTCTTTAGGCGCCCTGTGCGAGAAAGCTTTACAGCGCCCCTCAGTGACCACACCCCTCAGTGGCCACACCCTTTAGTGGGCACACCCCCAGTAACCACACCCATTTATAACCCATATTTTGGGTAGAATATAAAAAGCGGGGTCACGTCGGGTAAATAGACACCAAACATGTCATGCTTTAAAATTGCGCGCACCCGTGTGGCAGAATTCCCTGGTATCAGGATCGTACGTCCACTTGTGGCATAGTGGTTATGTGTCTGGTTGTTGTCTGTCGACGCGTTTCACCCCTCCTACAATCTGGGGCTTCGTCAGGACATTCGTTGTCGAAAACTTCAGTAAACGTGAGTGACGAAAAATCCTTTATCTATGTCCGTTAAGGTGTTTGAATACCACTCTGAAGTGAAGCCTTATACCCTCTACACTCAAAATTCAATACTAATTGAGAGAGAGAAGGTTAAAGTCAGGCGTGACATAGAAGATGGTCCAGCAATAGTCTGTCCATGAGAAAACATCCCCCCCCCCCCCCCTCGGTTTGAACAGACAATCCGATTATATCCCGGTGTTTCCACCACGATATCCCGAGGCTAAGAAGGAGGAAGGGGTTAAGTGTACATACGGCTAAATTCAAGCCAATACTAAACCAAGGAAAACTTAACCCCACAGTGAAACACCCATCAAAGGAATCCTTAAAGGAAAAACAAATTGATAGAGGGAAAGGAACTGAAAACATCTGAGGACATATTTCATTAAACCAGAAAATAGCCATATAGGATCAACCTTATCCACAAGCATCAGTGTTTAAGCACATTATATAATTTGATTTCAAATGCACGAAGCCTAGGTTACCATTTCAAATCCAATTTGACCCTCTTCTTTAATTCACAACATGAAATTACCAGAATGTTTTTCCTTTTGATTACCCATACCCTGGAATATAGCTTCATCCAGATAGCCCATGTTTATTGATATACACATGGGCCATTTCACGGAGAGATAAGTGGCAACGTGGGAAATACACCAGCTGCTTACCCCTCACGGTGAAATTTAATGATAGAAGTGAATGAGGATCGACACACATTTAATTTATTAGTGTCTGTAATTTTAATAGGTTTTATGGTGGTATTGTTAGTCAAATGTGTTATCTTGCATGTTCTTTTTTCAATAAAATTTAATTTTTCATGTAACCAACTGACTTGTCCGGATCCTGAAATTGACCACTACTAACCCGTCATCTCGTGACGAGTTAACCCCCCCCCTCTTTTCTGCACAATACGGTCAGGGATCGGACTACACAAGCAGTTGTGCAAACATAAGGAGGGGGATTAGAATTTATCGGATCTCCAGGTAGGAACAAAACCCAATTTGAACCAACTTCACAAATGCTGTCTATTGTATCTGTTTCTTTCAGGAATCATGTCATTAAGCCAGTTTATGAAAACTGCTGCAAAAGTGCAGACATCCCAACTCTCACGGAGTCTCGCGCTATTAGATAGCGGCTCCCGACCGCCCGGGAGATAAATTTTCTCCCGGAAAGGTTTACTCTGCTCAATCTAGCAGAGTAAACCTTTCCTGCGATCTGTTTTTTTTTTTCTGACATGGGGCCGCCGGCTGCTGTCAGTCAGAGAAAAAAAAAACCCAGCATAGGAATGCATAGCATAGCAATAGCCAATAGCAGACTAGCTATTGCACCCGCCCACTGCTGCTGTCAATCAGCAGAGAGGGACCTGAAGTTCTCCATCAGGTCCTCTTCTAGTGATTGACAGCACCAGAGGGCGGGTGCCATAGCCAGCTTGCTATTAAATATTGGAAATTGAACTAGCCAATAGCAATCTAGATATTCATTCCTATGCTGGTTTTTTTTTCTTATTACTCTGACTGCAGCAGCTGTCCGAATACAAAAAAAAAACAGCAGATGGCAAAGAAGCTATTGCTTCCTGTGCTATCTGTCATCATTTCATGGTTGGGCTCCCTAAAAGTGAATCTGTTCCTTTTAAAACAAGCAAATCAGGTTTTTCTGTGTTTCCACCCAAATAATAAAACCAAACAGGTTGCCCCTTTGTTCATACATCACAGCCAATGAACACAAGTGTTACAGTTAAACACACACAGGTTTTAAATTATTTTATTGAAAGGAGTTGGTTGCTATGGGTAATAAACAGGCGGCTCCTCTGTCCGTAAATCACAACCAATGACCACTAGCATTAATAAGATGAAACAAACACACACAGGGTTTAAATTATTTTATTTCATTGGGCGTAGGGCGTTTTGCAACGCGTTCCTACGTGCTGTAAAACGCCCAGGTGGGAACCATGCCCATAGGCAATCATTGTTTTTCACATGTTGAGCGTTTTACAGAGCGTAGGAACGCACTGTAAAACGCCCAGGTGTGAACCAGGCCTTAAAGGAAAACTATGAGGCTTAAAATACCCATTTTTTAAATGAAATATAAAAGATAAGTTTACAACGAGTAAAACGATACCCAACATGCCCAGTTTACAAATTGCGTGCGTCCGTGAAACGGCGAAAAACTGCAGTACCCCAAAAAGTCCATAGAAGACGCTTTAAAAAGCCCCCACAGGTTATCAATTTAGAGATACCCCAAAATACTGGCCCTAGAATTATTGCTCCCACTCCGGCGTGCGCGGCGATACCCAACATGTGTAGCGCGTTCGTCGTTTTCATATGTAGGTGCACCCGACGCGTGTTTACGTGGCGAATCGCATGTTCGCGTGGGACTTAAACATTTTTTTAAAATTATATTAAATTTTAAAAACTGTTTTTTTTAACTTTACTTTGACTGCTATCACATAGGGGTGCTTACAAGCCCCCCATGTGATAGCAGATGGTGATGACAGGTACTCTTTAAGGTGATGCTGGGGGTCCAAAAGACCCCCAGTGTCACCTTTACACTGGAAATAAGCTATTGAAGTGCAGATCGCACTTTCTTCGGGACACAGAAGCGATCTGGCGACAGGTAACTCGCCAGAATCGCTTCTGTTGTAAAGCTGACAGTCGGCTTTACAAGTTTAAACAGCCCCGATGCTGGCGACGCACACTGTACGTCGTCAGTCACGAAGGGGTTAAGAAGAGCCTGCTCATTACATGGCAATTAAGATCTCTACGCACGCTGTTTAGCTCCTGCTCAGCAGCTCCCGGTACTTGGAACAGTAGGGCTCATTCTCCAGGTCATTCTTGGACTCCACCTCGAATGCTGTGATTGCTCTCCGATACAAATCTCACACTAGCTGGTAGCAATCAAAAAGCAGGGGCATCCTTGAAATTGGATGCGACTGCCGTCATGTGATATAATAACAAGTGAATTCTGTTGGAAACCCACTAAAATCTGACTTCACGGTCTTTTGTTGTGATGTTTGAGTATGAAATACTTCACAGTCCAAGCTGCTAGAGAGGTCAGTGATTTAAAACTGCTTGTTAAGAATATGTAAATAGAATAATGTTCTAAGTCTGAGCAGGGGCTTCCCGAGGCTGGGTGACACCCTGCCGTGACGTCATCACGCATGCGTGTGCCGCGAAAAAGCGCTATGACGTCATCGCACAAATGCGTGGTCGTCTTATCGGCGCCTGCCATCTTGGGGATGGACGCCGGCAGAGAGAGGAGGGGACGTTCACTCGGCAGGAAGAGGTATGCCGCCGGGTCCCCTCCTCTCTCCTGACACTGTCGGTCTCTCTGTCCGTGACCGAGTGCTCGACTTTTCATAGGGGGTGACACCAAAATGAGTGACAGTCATTTTAGTGTCACCCCCTCCAAAGGTGGCAACCGGATGCGGGCCGCACCCCCCTTGTGACGCCACTGAGTCGGAGTACAGGTGCACTTTAAGTGCTCATTCACGTGGGTGTAATATTCAGCAGAAAAACCAATGTGAAATGGTGTACAAAGCACGTGTATGCATGCTGAGCATTTATAAGCATATGTGTGCATGGTGCTTAAAGCCCCTTTCACACGGTGTGATAAGGAGGGAATCTGTGCACGGATCCCCTGCTGAGTAGAAGGGATATCGCCATTGTGACATCCGTGTCTGTGCAGCTTATTCCTCCATCTTGCAATGGAGGTAAAAGTCTGGAATTAGCGGACCCATTTTGGTCTATGGCAAATCTAACCTGTGTCTGTTTACGTCAGATTACCCCCAATCCAGGATGATCAGGTCCAGTGACACTAAACTCTGCTGCGTTTGTTTATGCTGACCTGGCTAAGTCTGGGGTAACCCAATGTAAATAGATCCCTTACGTTTAGATCCGGTGTTCCGTCTAAAGCTCCAACTCGTCTAGTTCTCCAACTGGTGATTTCATGTTTGGTGGCTTGCCAGCAGATGCCAGTAGGAGGCTTAGACTAGATGGCAATGGGGAGTGTGCGCCAGCTGTGCCACTGTCACAATCCTTATTGAGTGATCAAACTCCCGTCACTGCGTCTTGCTCAACCTTATAATCCCAATCAAGTTCTCCAACCCGTCAGTGCACCTGCGCAGTCACTGAAAGCACTTTTAAGTCCTCCAAACAGCGTTCGGAGGACTTGAGAAGTGCAAAGGCACAACATGCTAAGAAGGTGGCCGAGCTTTTGGGTGACTGTGCAGTGGGGGGTTGGAGAACTTGAAGGTATTATGAAGCCATGCAGGCACAGTGATGGGACCTCGATAACGCAAGGATTCTAACACTGGCAAGGCTGTCGAACACGCTCTAGCGCCATCTGGTCTAAATCCGCTACTAGTGAGTCACTGGATGTGACATCACCATTCGGAGATCTCCAGGAGCTGGAGATTTCGACAGAACACCGGTGTTCTATCTAACGTTCCAAGTTATCGAGTTCTCCAACTCCCTGACTTCCGGTTTAGTTAGAACTAAGGGGTTTGACCAAGAAAGCTCTTCTGCACGAGCCAGGGCATTGCCCTATACACATATACGGCAGCAATGAAGTAGGATCACACTAATCCAGCATGTTATTAATCTCGGGTGCCCCACTCAATATGGCCGCCGCTTGAGCGGGGCACCGGAGATTAATAACGTGCTGGATTAGTGTGATCCTACTCCATTTTCATACTTCATTGCTGCAGTGTATGTGTATAGGGCAATGTCGCGGCTGGCGCTCGTGCAGAAGAGCTTCCTTTGTCAAACCTCTTAGTTCTAACTAAACCGGAAGTCAAGCAGTTGGAGAACTCGACAACTTGGAACTTTAGATAGAACACTGGCTGCACAAAGACCAACATTGGGCTTCTGATCAGATCCGCCTGAAAAACTGACAGGATCAGGTCGGAAAGTCCGTGTGAAAGGGCTCTGAATTGAACTTGTTCAGCTTATGGTTCCTTTAATAAATACTTTATGACCAAGCCGTCACTGACAGCGCATGATCAAATACCGACAATCCGGAGCAGAAAGAACAGCTCCCGATTACGTCACCAGTCCTTAGCTACATCGCAATCACTGGATTGCCTGTGAAGGAGCCGCACGTGCGTAGTCAGAATTACACAGGGGTACGGTGATTATTCCTCGCCCTCTGTGTGCGCCGCCTCCCTGCCGTATTCCGCGGACGTCACTGCTGTGCAGCAAGATGGCTGATTGCTGGCAGGGAGTTTGTGATACGTACCAGCAGGCAATAACTGCCTCCGATGTGGAGTCCAAAAACGACCCGGAGAATGAGCCTTACCGCTCCAAGTACCGGGCTCGGGAGCTGCTGCGTGAGGCGCGAGCCCTGCTGGGGGCAGAGGAGGAGAGCGGGGAGCGTCAGGATGAGGATGATGGAGCACAGGATAAGGATAAGCAGAGGATCCTGGCAGCACGTCGAGCAGTCATTGAATTCCGGCTGGGTGTGAACCACACAGAGACCGAGGAGATGTCGGCCGGAGAGGAGCACCTAGTGAAAGTGACCCGCATACTGGAGAGATACCGTATGTCACACGACTGTGTCTCCGCCTACCTCCAGGCTCAGGTGTGTGCACCTATAGGGTTGTGTCTCCGCCTACCTCCAGGCTCAAGTGTGCGTGCGCACCCTATAGGGTTGTGTCTCCGCCTACCTCCAGGCTCAAGTGTTTGTGCGCACCCTATAGGGTTGTGTCTCCGCCTACCTCCAGGCTCAAGTGTTTGTGCGCACCCTATAGGGTTGTGTCTCCGCCTACCTCCAGGCTCAGGTGTGCGTGCGCACCCTATAGGGTTGTGTCTCCGCCTACCTCCAGGCTCAGGTGTGCGTGCGCACCCTATAGGGTTGTGTCTCCGCCTACCTCCAGGCTCAGGTGTGCGTGCGCACCCTATAGGGTTGTGTCTCCGCCTACCTCCAGGCTCAGGTGTGCGTGCGCACCCTATAGGGTTGTGTCTCCGCCTACCTCCAGGCTCAGGTGTGCGTGCGCACCCTATAGGGTTGTGTCTCCGCCTACCTCCAGGCTCAGGTGTGCGTGCGCACCCTATAGGGTTGTGTCTCCGCCTACCTCCAGGCTCAGGTGTGCGTGCGCACCCTATAGGGTTGTGTCTCCGCCTACCTCCAGGCTCAGGTGTGCGTGCGCACCCTATAGGGTTGTGTCTCCGCCTACCTCCAGGCTCAGGTGTGCGTGCGCACCCTATAGGGTTGTGTCTCCGCCTACCTCCAGGCTCAGGTGTGCGTGCGCACCCTATAGGGTTGTGTCTCCGCCTACCTCCAGGCTCAGGTGTGCGTGCGCACCCTATAGGGTTGTGTCTCCGCCTACCTCCAGGCTCAGGTGTGCGTGCGCACCCTATAGGGTTGTGTCTCCGCCTACCTCCAGGCTCAGGTGTGCGTGCGCACCCTATAGGGTTGTGTCTCCGCCTACCTCCAGGCTCAGGTGTGCGTGCGCACCCTATAGGGTTGTGTCTCCGCCTACCTCCAGGCTCAGGTGTGCGTGCGCACCCTATAGGGTTGTGTCTCCGCCTACCTCCAGGCTCAGGTGTGCGTGCGCACCCTATAGGGTTGTGTCTCCGCCTACCTCCAGGCTCAGGTGTGCGTGCGCACCCTATAGGGTTGTGTCTCCGCCTACCTCCAGGCTCAGGTGTGCGTGCGCACCCTATAGGGTTGTGTCTCCGCCTACCTCCAGGCTCAGGTGTGCGTGCGCACCCTATAGGGTTGTGTCTCCGCCTACCTCCAGGCTCAGGTGTGCGTGCGCACCCTATAGGGTTGTGTCTCCGCCTACCTCCAGGCTCAGGTGTGCGTGCGCACCCTATAGGGTTGTGTCTCCGCCTACCTCCAGGCTCAGGTGTGCGTGCGCACCCTATAGGGTTGTGTCTCCGCCTACCTCCAGGCTCAGGTGTGCGTGCGCACCCTATAGGGTTGTGTCTCCGCCTACCTCCAGGCTCAGGTGTGCGTGCGCACCCTATAGGGTTGTGTCTCCGCCTACCTCCAGGCTCAGGTGTGCGTGCGCACCCTATAGGGTTGTGTCTCCGCCTACCTCCAGGCTCAGGTGTGCGTGCGCACCCTATAGGGTTGTGTCTCCGCCTACCTCCAGGCTCAGGTGTGCGTGCGCACCCTATAGGGTTGTGTCTCCGCCTACCTCCAGGCTCAGGTGTGCGTGCGCACCCTATAGGGTTGTGTCTCCGCCTACCTCCAGGCTCAGGTGTGCGTGCGCACCCTATAGGGTTGTGTCTCCGCCTACCTCCAGGCTCAGGTGTGCGTGCGCACCCTATAGGGTTGTGTCTCCGCCTACCTCCAGGCTCAGGTGTGCGTGCGCACCCTATAGGGTTGTGTCTCCGCCTACCTCCAGGCTCAGGTGTGCGTGCGCACCCTATAGGGTTGTGTCTCCGCCTACCTCCAGGCTCAGGTGTGCGTGCGCACCCTATAGGGTTGTGTCTCCGCCTACCTCCAGGCTCAGGTGTGCGTGCGCACCCTATAGGGTTGTGTCTCCGCCTACCTCCAGGCTCAGGTGTGCGTGCGCACCCTATAGGGTTGTGTCTCCGCCTACCTCCAGGCTCAGGTGTGCGTGCGCACCCTATAGGGTTGTGTCTCCGCCTACCTCCAGGCTCAGGTGTGCGTGCGCACCCTATAGGGTTGTGTCTCCGCCTACCTCCAGGCTCAGGTGTGCGTGCGCACCCTATAGGGTTGTGTCTCCGCCTACCTCCAGGCTCAGGTGTGCGTGCGCACCCTATAGGGTTGTGTCTCCGCCTACCTCCAGGCTCAGGTGTGCGTGCGCACCCTATAGGGTTGTGTCTCCGCCTACCTCCAGGCTCAGGTGTGTGTGCGCACCATATAGGGTTTTGTCTCTGCCTACCTCCAGGCTCAGGTGTGTGTGCGCGCGCACCCTATAGGGTTGTGTCTCCGCCTACCTCCAGACTTAGGTGTGTGTGCACCTATAGGGTTGTGTCTCCGCCTACCTCCAGGCTCAGGTGTGTGTGCACCTATAGGGTTGTGTCTCCGCCTACCTCCAGGCTCAGGTGTGTGCGCACCCTATAGGGTTGTGTCTCCGCCTACCTCCAGGCCCAGGTGTGTGTGTGCACCCTATAGGGTTGTGTCTCTGCCTACCTCCAGGCCCAGGTGTGTGTGCGTGCACCGTGTAGGGTTGTGTCTCCGCCTACCTCCAGGCTCAGGTGTGTGTGTGTGCGTGCGCACCGTGTAGGGTTGTGTCTCTGCCTACCTCCAGGTTCAGGTGTGTGTGTGTGTGCGCGCACCGTGTATGGTTGTGTCTCTGCCTACCTCCAGGCTCAGGTGTGTGTGTGCGCGCACCGTGTATGGTTGTGTCTCTGCCTACCTCCAGGTTCAGGTGTGTGTGCGCGCACCGTGTATGGTTGTGTCTCTACCTACCTCCAGGCTAAGGTGTGTGCGCGTGCACAGTGTATGGTTGTGTCTCTGCCTACCTCCAGGCTCAGGTGTGTGTGCGCGCACCGTGTATGGTTGTGTCTCTACCTACCTCCAGGCTAAGGTGTGTGCGCGTGCACAGTGTATGGTTGTGTCTCTGCCTACCTCCAGGCTCAGGTGTGTGTGCGCGCACCGTGTATGGTTGTGTCTCTGCCTACCTCCAGGCTCAGGTGTGTGTGCGCGCACCGTGTAGGGTTGTGTCTCTGCCTACATCCAGGCTCAGGTGTGTGTGCGCGCACCGTGTAGGGTTGTGTCTCTGCCTACATCCGGGCTCAGGTGTGTGTGCGCGCACCGTGTAGGGTTGTGTCTCTGCCTACATCCGGGCTCAGGTGTGTGTGCGCGCACCGTGTAGGGTTGTGTCTCTGCCTACCTCCAGGTTCAGGTGTGTGTGTGTGTGTGTGTGTGTGCGCACACCGTGTATGGTTGTGTCTCTGCCTACCTCCAGGCTCAGGTGTGTGTGTGCGTGCACCGTGTAGGGTTGTGTCTCTGCCTACATCCAGGCTCAGGTGTGTGTGCGCGCACCGTGTAGGGTTGTGTCTCTGCCTACATCCGGGCTCAGGTGTGTGTGCGCGCACCGTGTATGGTTGTGTCTCTGCCTACCTCCAGGCTCATGTGTGTGTGCGCACACCGTGTATGGTTGTGTCTCTGCCTACCTCCAGGCTCAGGTGTGTGTGTGCGTGCACCGTGTAGGGTTGTGTCTCTGCCTACCTCCAGGTTCAGGTGTGTGTGTGTGTGTGTGTGTGTGCGCACACCGTGTATGGTTGTGTCTCTGCCTACCTCCAGGTTCAGGTGTGTGTGTGTGTGTGTGTGTGTGCGCACACCGTGTATGGTTGTGTCTCTGCCTACCTCCAGGCTCAGGTGTGTGTACGCGCGCTCTTGGTGTGTGTGATCTTGTTGGTAGAAAGATTCAGTATGAAATGGCGCCTAAAGCACTCTTTGCATTTATGTACATTAGTGTTTAGAAGAGTATGCAGTGCACGTAAAATCAATGTTGTGCCCGTAATGTTAATTCATTCTAGCCACATTTTTTTCATACCTGAACACTTCTCGGGGATCTAAACGCCACATTCTGCAGAGACGCATTGGATTTTAGAGCTGCATTCAGAAGGTTAAAAAGAAAAAAAAAATACTGTATGGATCCAAAAATGCCCCCCCATCCCCCAGTCCATGTGCATGAGGCCGAACATGGGCTGTTGAACAGGTGTTTACCTCAGCAGCTCTTCCTCTCCACAACAGCATGATGCATATATGTGACATCATGGTAGGTGGGTCCTAAAGCCCAGTTGGCACATATATGCTTCGCGGTTTTGTTCTGGGGTGTGCTCAGTCAGCTCCCTCAGAACTGTGGCTGAGCATTTGGTCAACATCTGAAGTCAATCGCAGTGAATGAATGAGCCCATCTTACCAGCTTCTGTTATCATGGCCCACTTAAAGGGCCGGCAATGGCAAGGGGTTAATATATCTACCTTGTAACATTCTAGTCTCATATGCAGTGACCAATGCTAATCTGGTGGATAATTTGTAGCCTCACATAATTCTACGACAAGTGCTGTAATCTTCAGATATTTTTCTGTTTTCCAGAATAATCTTGGAATTCTCTGGGCTGATAGAGGAGAGATAATCATTGCACAGACATACCTGGAATCTGCTGAGTCTCTGTACCGTCAATATATGAAAAAAGTAAGAGCATCTCCCTTGTAAATTGTTGTGGTTTTTTTTTTTGTTTGTCTTGCTGTCAAGGCAACCTTGAACCTTAAAGTAGTAGTATTAAGGTCTGGGCCTTTTGTACTTGAATGCATTCTCTGCATTAGGGTAAAAACCGCCCAGTACCTTTTCCTATCCCTCGTACCCCCCCACAACTTACATGTGTCATGGCTATCACCGCCACCGGTCCCAAATCGATTCTCCGTTCCCTGAACTTCCTGGTTGTGGGGGGAGCATACTGAGGGCAGAGGAACCAAAGGCTCCTTCTGCCATCAATCAAACTGTTGGGCAGTGAGGAGGCGCATGGCTTGCCGCAGGGCTGTGTTTGTCTATGGACGGGCACGGCCAGGAACAAGCACACACGGTTGCCTCCACAGCAGCTGCGTAGCTGATAGACACCCGTGCAGGGGGCGGGAGGCGATGCAGGACCCCACTAGAAAACGAACTGAAAACTTTTAAAGAAAAACAGAAGTTTTATACGAAGGAGGGCCTGCTAGTTGTAAATATAACAAATCAAAACCCAAAGCTTTAATATCACATTAAGTACTTGTTCTTTGGGTATTATGATATGGAGTAGCTTGTCTGGCCTTCCTTCTATGAAGGACCTTCATACAATGGCCAGTTGCCCACACAAAAATTCCATATGGAAGGTGTACCTAATAGCAATCAGAACCGATGGCGTCAACTCTACAAAACTAAAGCATTCACCTTTTTGTAAAGGTCCTAAAAAGAAAAAACAACAAATTTCAGTTACAGATATTTTGTATTAACATTTCAGCTCGAATTGTGAGGGTTCCTGGGATTAATATCACCAAATATTCGTTGTGTGTAGTAAAATTGTGTCACTGCTTTGAGGAAGTCCATCCTATGGGCATCTTCAATAAGTAGGTTTACAAACTTCTAGATGGATTTGATTATTAGGAGTGGGATAGAACTTATGAAAATTCAATATAGAAATACAGATTTATTTTTAGTTTTTGCCCATGGATCGCCTCTAAGTGTCCCTGGGAGGATGGATGCTAAGAAAGCTGAAGACCTGCTCCTATATATAGCACTGTGCCACTTACTACATCCCTTATGTTTTTTAATCTCCAAGGAGTAGAGGGATGTGCTCAGTATCTTTTGTCCTTCAGGGGTGGTTGTTACAACTTTGCAATAATGTTGTTAGGTCAACTGAGCTAGAACCTGAATCATGACAGGATGAGATACATTCTCTTATGAGTTTTTCTATATTTCTTTATCCTACTTGGATTTTCCTACCAAGTAGGTTTAAATGAATATTTTAAAACCTATTTCTGGAAATAGCCATAAGTTGTTTTATTCACTCTTTAATTTTCTATGTTGAAACACACAAAAGTGAAAATGTATGATCATCTTTTGTTCCAACATTTCTTTTTTTTTCTTTATTAGATTGGCAAGCCCCCAATTGATCCAGATGAACATTTTACAGCCGAGGAAAAGAAACTCACTGAGCAGGAAAGATCAAAGAGGTTAGTTTGTAAAGGGTACATTTACATTATATTTAAAGTCTCCTATTCTACCCCCACTTACCCTCATGATAGACACTAAAATAAATGACAGACAAAGATATTGTAGCTGCTGGTCATTTCTTTGCTTTGCAGTGCCCAGGCTCTCCAGCTTGCATGCTCGTTTCAGGCCTGACCATAAAGGCAAATGACTATCCAGGGTTAGCACATGCTAAAGTAGGGACCAGCAGGCCAGTATTCTTTGCATCTAGGCCTGGTGCATGCAGGCTGAAGGAAAACTATAATCTGCAAGGTAGAAAGGCTATCCAGCATTGGGCAGGGCTATAGGCTAAAATATATTTTTTTTGGTCAGCAACTTGATTAACACTTCATCAGGAGGGCAAGGAAGTAAAGATAGTAGGGGGGGAGGGTTTATTTTAATATGAAGTGAACTTGCTTATGGTCCATGCAGCACAAACCAACAGATTCACATAAATAAAAGTTGAAGTATAGTATACACTGTGCTAAATACACCTCCGATTATTTTTGTTGTTATACTAGTTACAAACCATACTGCTCAGTTTATCCAGCAAGTGAAAATGAATTGCCTCTTTGGTTTTTCATATACTGATAGGTCTAATCAGTTGGGCTGGTAATTATTAAAATTTTCATGTTCGATTAATCAAAAATTTTTTAAATCGATTAATTTCTATTAATTATAACGCATATACAGATCCAACTACATTGGCCTATACACATACAGCATAGCAATGATTCTGAGGCTAACAAGTAGACACATTGCACGACACCTGGGACGCGCCGCCCCGTGTGCTAGTTCACACAGCGATTGCCGCATGGCTCCATTGATTTCAATGGGGTGACATCTGCACGGCAATCGCTAAAAAAAGGTACAAGTACCTTTTTTTGCGACACACGACTCGCTGCTTTTTTAGATGCGGAATCGCGGTGGGAAACTGCGCGATCCTCCTGGCGCGACTGGGGTGCCATTATAAAATAATGGCACCCACAGCGCGATCGGTTCACGCATTGGCGACTCCCGACCATGTCGCAATTATGCACAAAACCGTACGAATTGAGGTCAGGAGTCGCCTAGGTGTGAACCTAGCCGAAGTAAAAACAGTAGGGCTCGTAATGATTAAAATTTTTGTGTTCGATTAATCGACATTTTTTTAGATTGATTAATTATAACGCACATACAGATCCAACTACATTGGCCTATACACATACAGCACAGCAATGAAGTAATAAAATGAACTAGGATCACACTAATCCAGCACGTTATTAATCTCACGTGCCCCACTCAATATGGCCGCCGCTTGAGTGGGGCAACTGAGATTAATAACGTGCTGGATTAGTGTGATCCTAGTTCATTTTATTACTTCATTGCTGTGCTGTATGTGTATAGGCTAATGCCTTGGCTGGCACTCGTGCAAAAAGCTTCAAAAAAAATTTAATCGATCAAAAAAATTTGAATCAATCAAAAAGATTAACGATTAATCAAGAAATTAATCGTTAATTTGCACAGCCCTACTAATCAGTAGATACAATTCCAAAGTGTGTCAGTGAAGATCCGGATCTTGTAGCTATATAGCAAGTCCTGTTTGTTTTATGGTTTAGAAATCCTTACCCTCCTGGGAATTATCTTTCATATGAAGGAGATGGGTCGGTGTTCTAACTCAAGCCACACTGATAGAGCTCATAGCTAAATTTTAGTCCTGCTCAGAAATCCTCTCTGCAGATACATGAAAAGAGCCCAATGTTCTAGATCTGGGTGTATAATTAAACTATTATTTACACACATCAGAATAACTGCCACCAGCATCCCGAAAGGACAACCTCAACCATTGTTTGTCCTCTTCAGGCGATATTGTGGTGTATTCTGGCATCTTGATATATAAACCCTTTCGAACCTCATTACCAATTACAACAAAGCAATTAGTAGTTAACCCTTTTTTGTCTTATCCAACCACATAAAGTAGGAAAATAAAATATGACACTTTATATATTTGGCTCAAGCAGGGCAAACGTACATAAACCAAAATTCAATCATTCTTCAGACTCCTGTCAATATCCTAAATAAACATGTGCAATGTATTTTGACTACGTTATCCATATATTAATTGATTATATCAGCAATAAAACTTGCGTTGTTGAAAAGCATAATTATGCAGTAAACCTAAAAAGCAAATCTTCTATAAATAATGTGCTGAAATTGTGTTCTACTAATTGCTACATATAAAGCAAATAGTATTAGCGCTGCAACCAACTAATTGATAATGCTATTGGCTATTGCACCAGCCCACTACCTGCTGTATTTACATTCAGCTGCCGTCTGCGGAATTTTGCCACTGGCAGCTGTCCTTCCCTGACTCGAAAAAAGTCATTTTCGTTTTTGGCCTGACAAATTCTGCTGGGGGAGGTGCATTGCCATTAATTTCAATGGCAGCCCAAACGCGCCTCCTACCCACAGCGTGATTGCCCGCACTGGATTGCATGGTACAACAATGCCATTCGTTCCAGTGCAGTGTGATTGCAAAAAAATTGTGTATGCAGTTTCATTCTGAAGTAAACTTTGTTTGCAACACTGCATTTGTGTATTTTAATTTTAAATTAAGGATTGTATTTATTTATTTTTTTGATCCGATCTTAAAAATAATCGGCCAACTAATCGATTTATGAAAATAAGTTGCAGCTCTAAATAGTATAATAACACTTAGCTCAAAGTTCATTATTCCACCTAGTGTAATAACTTTTAAGTGTGTGTGATTGTTAAAGTGTTAACTATCTTATACACATAGTTATATAGCATTTAAGGTTGAATAAAGACACAGGTCCATCAAGTTCAATCTTTGTGTGTGATTGTGTATGTGTGTACATGAGTCCCTGTGTGATCTAGTTTTTAGAGTACCTGTACCCCTGTATGTTATGGCCTTTGAGGAAGGATCACATTATGAGCCTATGAAGAGAGGGGACAAAATGTGGCTTTTCTTTACTCCCCTGCTGCCATATTCATCTTTAGGAGCAAGAAAAATAAGCCTTGTGTAAACTTCAAGTCACTCACAAAGGGCCAAGGGCATTCTACCTACTACCATATGGCAGCGCTCAGATGTGGCGGTTGGCCACTCAGCTACCAAACACTGCATCGTGAATGGGAAGGCGAGATAGTGACACATTTTTCATACGGCGATTTATACTGGTTTTCTCTTCACTCCAGGCAAAACAATAGTACTGGGAGAGTGAATGAGAGGTGAATATGTGCAGGTTGGAGATATTTAAGTGAATCTGTTGCTGTGCCTTGCATGAACACATACAGTGGTGACTATTGTTTTTCAGACCAATGCCAGTCACTGCTAGGGCACATAAAAAGCAATTTATTTTCTAGTAGCCTTATTCACACCACAACGCAGATGTAGTGTGCTGCGATAAAATGCGGACATGTCACATTTTTTCACACTACACTTAATAGCAACGGAAATCCCAGCACCACAATGTAAAGCACTGTTGTGCCGAGACCTGAATAGAGTGTACGTTTTGTACGCTCCAAATAAAGTTAGGAAAAACAACAAAAAGCAAGTAAGCAATTCCTTGTGTCGTAACAACACAAGCACTCTGCCACCTAGAGGAGACACTGTTTTACCATGCAGCTATTGTGAACAAGCCCCAATTGCTTTATTGGTCAATAACCTTGGTGCTTGTTTTCAGGTTTGAGCGTGTGTACACACATACAATGTACTATCTAGCTCAAGTCTACAAACATTTGAAGCAGGATGAAAAGGCGGCTCAGTACTGCCATACAACACTTCAGAGGCAGCTAGAATATGATGGCTATAACCCAATGGAGTGGGCTATCAATGCGGCCACATTATCCCAGTACTATCTGGGAAAGGTAAGTTAATGCTTTTAATAAATATTATTTCTTTGAAATGCTTATTTCTTCTTCCTTCACATTTTCCTTGGTAAATATGTATAGCAGGGCATTAGCTCTGTGTCACTCTAAATTAAGTTCTTCTGATGGGTTAGTTGCTAAGGATATCTCGATTTTGATTTGTAGTTAATAAAGGAATTCTCCTCAATGACGTTCCCATGCAAATAATTCTGGGCGTAGGGGGTGGCCCAAATTGAGTTGGATACATTTCTGAGGGCAACTCAAACCATTGGTCATGTTTCTGAAAACTGCCCCTCCACCATTACGAGCTGTAAGAATTAAAAAAAAAACTCTTGTTTTTTGGAGTTGTTCTTTGATCTGTCTGTAAAGGGGCTGTGCACCTTACATATACAAACATACTTAATAGGCCTGGTTTAGTCTCTTTTTGTGTAAAGGCTGCTGGTCACAATATTTTTCGTTGTACATCCATCTGCTGTTCCTTTACTAATCCTTTACACTTAAAAACCTAAGGCTTATGTACCCAGGCATTTGTTTGCTTTGGAACTGCATATACAATCATTGTAATTGCAAAAGAAACTTAGTCATATTCACTAAAGGGTGAAGAGTTTGGAGAAGGCAGGAGAAGTGAACAATCTAGACCGAAATAGCAGATTTGGAAAAATTGTCCAATTCAGCTCACTTTGCAGTTCAGCTACGTTGTTCTAGATTGATCTCTTCTCTTGTCTTCTCCAAACTCCTCACCCTTTAGTGAATAGCCCTGTTAAAACAACTTAAAAGCAGCTTACAGCAACTCCTTGTGCAACAGCAAACTGAACAACTCAGAATAGACTCGGGGATAAATGTGAAAGCATACTGCACTTGAGTCTTATGTGCATCCATAAGCACTTAGGATATTTTGTAGCATCAGCAGTTGATTACCAGTGGCTTCATATAATACTGCACACATGTAATAGCCATCCTAGTTATTCCTTGGAAGTCCAGTATGTTATAAAATTCTGCTGCAAAATGGCTAGGCAGTAGGCAATGCATTGGCTGTAAATGAGTGGCAAAGGTTAATTGACCAACCATCTGTTTAGAAAATACTGGGGAACGCTCTAATACATTTCAGCCTCCTGGCACCCAACTGGATTAGACATTCACTTCACTCAGTGTTTAGTTTCCAGCACTTTACTTGGTTAAAGGGATGATGTAAATTTTCCCATTGAAAAAATATTTCTCTAGCCTCTTGCTTGTTGCCTGTCTTCACTTTTTCCATATTCGCTGTCCCAACCCCTTTTACATAGCACATATCTGACATTTCTGATAATTCTTCTATTATAATACACAGCAATGTTACATGGAAGCCAGGCATTGTCTTGCTGCAGCCAATGTCATCTTTAGCAAAGCTGGACAGACTCCTTCCCCCGAAGCTGCTAAAGAAGGTATGTTCTCGCTGTGGTTCTGTACTACTCTTGTATGAATTGTGTAGAACGGCAGCTTTTTCACAAAACCTTGTGTTAAGGCCATTTCAGTAGGGGAGGCAGAAAACGCATGCTTATTATAAAAATTAGCTACATATGTTCTACAGTAGCTGAAGCAGGATTGGATGATAGATCCATATTTCAACCTTTTTTATTGTAATGGAAATGTAGTTGTTGATTGCTTGCTGGAAGCTCGAATTTTACCTGTTGGCTGCTGAATTCTGAATTGATTCTTAATAGCGTATGTCAGCTAGGGTTGAGGAGAATAAGTTTAATTTTCAGATATAGTGTATTTCATCTGCTTAGCAAGGCAAAGAACAATCTGCATTGTGATATTTCATTATCAGCACCAACCAGTTATTCCAATAAGCAGTTATTGGAATAAAAAAAGTTTGCACCTCATTACAGCTCTGTGTACAACCTGTTGACACATTTATGTCTGTCCTCTGGCAGTCAGGTCAGAATTTCACAATGTTCTTTCTTTCATTTTTTTATACAGATGAAGCTGAACAGGAGCGCCTTGATCAACTAAGACAAAAGAAAGCTGAAATAGCCAGATGCTGGGTGAAATACGTTATAAACGTATTGCAGGATGCGCGTAAAAAGCTTGAGGTATCTGATCTTAATGTATTAGCAAATCATTTTAACAAATCTATTTTAGACTAAAAGATGCAGTTAATTTCCAAAAAGTGTGTGTAAATATGTATGTATGTATTTTCAAAAAGAGCACAAATAAGGTTGTGTGTGTCATTTGTGCTCTTTTTGAAAATGACTACATTGGACCAACATCCTCCTCTATTTTGTGAAGCAGGGAGTCATGAATTGGAATAGAATGAGGACAAGCAGGTCTCTCAGCAAGAAAATATATAAAACGTTTTTATATGTACAAAAGGCAACTAGCTGCGGTAGCCTGTGTACAAGACCTTACTAAAAAGGAAGACCATAAAAGAATTGGCATTAAGTTTTTCAGTGTTGGGTATCGTGTCAAATGTACTTCTGCATGTGTCTTTTGGCTGATCTTCTTCAAACACTGCTGCTTGGCGGTTCCTTAGTCCTGAGAAGCATATGTAGCAGGAACAGAGATGGGAGAGGATCATGGCGTGATTTTATGCCCATCATTGGTACAGCTTTAAGTATGAGCATCCAAAAACATTCTAGTCTAGTGATTATAGTGTCTGTCGTACTCAAGAAATGTTAAAACTTGATATATAGATTGCTAGTTAATACGTTTATTATGTCAGACTGACTGATGTTTTCCCACAAGTATATCTGTTAAAGATTTGTTTTCCTCTGGGTTTTTTTTTTTTTTTTAAAATACTAAAAGTCATGATCTTATTTTCTTTCCCAAAGGACAGCATAGGTGAACTTGATGTTGACCTTCAAGATGAACTTAAGGCTGAACGTAGACAAGAAGAAGATGAAAAGGAGAAGGGCAGGAAGAAGGCTGTTCTTTTTGGATCAAGTGACATATATGATTCCATTTTAGCTGTTGAAGAAAAAGTAGAATGTTCACTTCCTCTAGACTTCAAAGAAGCCAGGGAGGTCTTCTTAGTGGGGCAAAATTATATAAACGAAGCCAAAGAATACTTTCAGCTGGATGGACATGTTACAGACCACATTGATGTTATCCAGGATAACAGTGCTCTGTTTAAGATTCTTGCTTTCTTTGAGGAAGACTATGAGCGACGTTGTAAGATGCACAAACGTAGGGTAGATATGTTGGAACCGCTAACCAAGGAGCTAAATCCACAATACTATCTTCTAGTTTGTAGACAGCTTCAGTTTGAGTTGGCTGACACCTATTACGAGATGATGGATTTAAAGGTAGCAATTGGAAATAAGCTGGATGAGATGGACTCTCACACAATCAAAAAAATCAACAGCCTGGCACAGTCAGCAATCAAATATTATGAGATGTTCTTGGACTCCCTAAGAAGCCCAGATAAGAAGTTCCCGGAGAAGCTGGAAGAGGATGTTCTCCGTCCTGCTTTGGTAGCCAAGTTCCACATTGCTCGACTCTACGGAAAGCTAATTTCCAGCGATCCTAAGAAACAGCTGGAGAACATGCAGAAGTCTCTAAATGAGTATACATTCGTAGTAGAATACTGTGCAAATCACGAGGAAGCTGTGAAATCAGTGGAAACAGAGTTGGAACTTACTAAGGAAATGGTGACCCTTCTTCCTGCAAGAATGGAAAGGCTAAGAGCACAGTTATGTTCCTTCACTTAAGACGCACAGTGAGATGTCGGTATTTAAAGAAATGTATCTATAATTAAAACTTTCTATCTATAATGTCCTTTCCAGGCTGATTCCTGCATGGAAGTGTCTGGATTCATTATAACCATCTGTTGGACTTTCAGTGTTCTGATGAGGAAAGTTGCAGCGTCTTAATCTCTTTAGAAGTAATTAACCCTTAGGCAGAATCTCACCAAAAATGTAATTACTAATGCAGGGCATGCCTAACATATTACATGTATCATAGTGCAGATGTCGAGAAAAGCAAAGAGCCAAATGGATAAGCAGGAAATGACACTTCTGGGGGTATTCCGTACACCAACGGTGTACAGAACACCTCCAAGTTGCCATGTTGCATTTCATTTTTATTAACAGTTTTAGAAGATGACAGCAGAGCAGTGTCCCCATTGGAAGATTTCCAGCATATCTGACAACAATCACCAGGACCAATAGAGAGGGAATATCCCCAGTGGACACACACAGCAATGAAGCCCTGGCCGTGGTTCTTGCTGATCCCTACTCTTATCGAAAATAAAAACATTTTGGGTATAGGCACACTTAAGTCCAGTGGCAGCCGAAGAGATATACACTATATTATAAAAAGTATTGGGACACCCCTCCAAATCATTGGATTCAGGTGTTCCGTGAAATTCCTTGCTACTAAATATTCTACAGTCAACTGTTAGAGGTGTTATAACAAGGTGGAAGCAGCTGGGGACAACAGCAACTCAGCCACGAAGTGGTAGGCCACGTTAAATGATAGAGCGGGGTCAGGGCATGCTGAAGCGCACAGCGCACAGAAGTCGCCGACTGTGTGCAGAGTCAATAGCTACAGACCTCCAAACCTTGTGTGGCCTTCAGATTTGTACAACAACAGTGCATAGAGAGCTTCATGGAATGGGTTTTCATGGCCGAGCAGCTGCATCCAAGCCTTACATCACCAAGTGCAATGCAAAGTGTCGAATGCAGTGGTGTAAAGCACGCCGCCACTGGACTCACAAGAGGAGACACGTTCTCTGGAGTGACGAATCACGCTTGTCTGTCTGGCAATCCGATGGACGTGTCTGGGTTTGGTGGTTGCCAGGAGAACGGTACTTGCCTGACTGCATTGTGCCAAGTGTAAAGTTTGGTGGAGGGGGGGATTATGGTGTGGGGTTGTTTTTCAGGGGTTTGGCTTGGTCCCTTAGTTCCAGTGAAGGGAACTCTTAAGGCATCAGCATACCAGGACATTTTGGACAATTTCCTGCTCCCAACTTTGTGGGAATAGTTTGGGGATGGCCCCTTCCTGTTCCAACATGACTGCATACCAGTGCACAAAGCAAGGTCCATAAAGACATGGATGAGTGAGTTTGGGGTGTAGGAACTTGACTGGCCTGCACAGAGTCCTGACCTCAACCCGATAGAACACCTTTGGGATGAATTAGAGCAGAGACTGCGAGCCAGGCCTTCTCGTCCAACATCAGTACCTGAGCTCACAAATGCGCTTCTGGAAGAATGTTCAAACATTCCCAGCTTGTGGACGCCTTTCCAGAAGAGTTGAAGCTGTTATACCGGCAAAGGGTGGACGAACTCAATACTAAACCCTACGGACTAAGACTGGGATGCCATTAAGGTTCATGTGCATGTAAAGGCAGGCGTCCGATACTTTTGGTAATATAGTGTACTCTAAATTATTAACTGTCAATGCAACAAAAAACACTATTCTGAATTGTTTTTGTAGATTTTTGTTTATTAGTGATTGGTATGCCCTCAACGTTTCATTTAGTTGACTTGTGTTGCATTCATAAGGTTTTTTGGGTTTTGTTTTGTTTTTTTATTCCCCCTCCTTATCATGGAATTGGATAGAAATGACTGTACAATGATGGTCTCCATGTACATAGCACAGATTTTTTTTTTTACTGAGTTTATTTATCTCAGCATCCATTCAGACGTATTATGTTCCTTTTGCAGTCATTCTAATAACTTCTATTTATTGTTTTGTATATTTCTATTTATTTCTAGTGCTGTTTGAATTTACTATACATTCTACAACTGGAAATCCTCTTTTACAAAGTGTCCACCTCTCGTATGGTAGTACTAGTATAGCTACTACTATAGATTCAAATTTGCTTTATACAGATCAACAAACCTATAAGGAGTCCTGTTGAGGTTAATGAACAGTGATGGATGAGTTTACCTAGTAAGCTAGATTGCTGAGGGCACTATCATGGCGCTATTTCACAAGTTTACATCTGACTAGGTTGTAGAAGTGCATACTTTTAGTGAAGACCAGTTGTAGTCCTAATAACAGAAAATTCACCACTACCCACTGTCATTTTCCTTCTCCATGGCAGTACATGAACAGGTTATGGACCACCTCTTTAACCCATAGAACACATTC
>NW_017307273.1:76068-80383 GCF_000935625.1 Nanorana parkeri | reverse complement strand
AAAAATTAGGATGGAGCGTATCTTGAAGCCCACAAAAGGAAAATTGGGTTGAGTTTTGATGCAATTTTCTGTTTTCCTGGCAGCACACAGATTGGGCATAACTGAAGAATGATAGTTGGGCAGGCAAAGAATGTGTTTTATCCGTGCAGAAAAACAAAACCGAGAAAACAAGATTTCCAAAACGACCCCAACTACGATTTGCGTCCCAAATGTGTGCATTTAATGCCCAGCTAGGTACAGGTGAATACAGCACACATACGTGGATGGAAGTTCCAGGAAAGGTTGATGTCATCCATTAGCATTAGATGGATAACCTTGCAGCGGGAGGCAAACAAGTCTTCAGAAAGATGCCAGATATCCTTGGAATTTTTTTACATACTACTCATTCTACTGAAATATCTAGGTGAGGAAAAGCTGGCAGTTTCTATTCAGCTTCACTGGAATATGCATGGCTTTTTAGATTTTCCAGATGCTGTCCAGCCCTGAACATCAGAGAATCACATTTGTAAAGGGAGGAGCAACATCCACGCACCCTTGCTTCTGAGTTTAATAGGCCGCTATCATGTCTGGTTGTCTTTCCTTCCCTGTTAGGTTAGGACATTAGGTCTTTAGAGCTGCCTTCCACTACAGGACAATGGAAATAGACGATGGGGCAACAAAGGGAACCACTTTTGCTTCACTTTCTGTTCCAAAGTTTGTGCTGAGTGGCATAAGCAGATGTTGTAGAAAACCAGGATGCTATAGAATGAGGCATAATAAAGAGTGCCTGGAACAGAAGAGTTTATGTACACTCCCCATTCATGGTCAGACAGTAGTGAGATAGATTGATTTCAGCTTGTGCATTGTATGCCCACATAAAATGCATGCATGTATAGTTCAGACACCGCATGTAGTATGCAGAATACTGAACAGTCAGCAAATAAAGAAAAATGGTTATTCACTATGCATGCACATATCTTCTTTTTGTAGAAGATTTTCCAAGCAGTACATGCAAGCAAGAGAGGATGGCCAGAAGTCTCACCACCTATTGCTCTCTGTGAGATCCTTTGGCTATGGTTAACCTTTTAAAGTATTCCTGTTCTCCTATACTAACCTTTTAAAGTTAGCCTTACAGTAAACTCCTTTTTATTAGCATATCTACTACAAAAAAAATTCTCTTGTTTAGTTGCCTTAAAAAAGTCTGTTTATGTAATAACAATTGTTGATTTGTGAATTCACTTTTTAAAGCATGAACTCATGTGACTTTTTCATAGCAAGTCATTGTAAACCCTTGTTTGTTTGCCTCCCATGTATCCTAATAAAGGAATAAAGTAGATTGATCAGTTTGTTTTGTGGGTTGTTTTTTTTTTTTTCCGCTTTTGAACTTACCTTGACGTAAAAATACTTGAAAACCACATAGGAATCTTCTGCTCAAATGTTCTGAAGTGCCCATTCCGGTGTTGCGTTAAGGCAACCACATTGAATAAATGGGATGCCAACACACAGAAATGGGTCAACATGCACCATCTTTTTCAGATCCAGTGCAACGTAATGGTGTGCCGGAGGAGCATCGCCTTAAGGTGCCCACACACCTTACGATAATTGTGGGAAATCCCGCGATCGTACGATTATCGAAAGGTGTGTGGAAGGTGTGCAGCCATTTTTACTGTACAGTCGCACGACTTTTATCTTACGAACATGTTCGAAAACCCGCTGAGGATCGTACGATTGTCAGCAGGTGTGTGGCATGTTCGTAAGATAAATGCCGCACGGGCCAGTGTGCGCAAGCACACACTGCCCGTTCAGCATTGCGGTCATCGGAAGCCCGCCCCTCAGTGGGGCGGGCTTGCGGTACTCGCAAGTACAATCTGCCTGTCCAAGATGGGCAGATCGTATGTATTTTTAAAATTACCTTACAACCATCGCAAGCGCTGACTGGCGGAGTGGGTGGGTACAGCTGGCTCTGCCTCTAGATAGGCAGAGCCAGCTGGCACGCAGCTGGGCGGATCCAGACATAATTGTCGGGATCCGCTTCAGCTGCGGCGTCTCAGTATACCGCAAGCAGTAGCTCGCGGTATACTGAGCTTAGGGTGACGGGAGGACGCTAGTTTGTGTCCTCCCGTTACCCTAAGGAGAACTATGGGGAAAAGCTTTAACCCCATAGTTCTCCTTTTAATCACATCTTGCAGTGTGCCACAGGTCCCCAGATATGCATTCTGTACATAAACGATGCCCCCATAAGATGCCAGTGTGCCACAGGTCCCCAGCTACACATTCTGTACATAAACAATGCCCCCATAAGATGCCAGTGTGCCACAGGTCCCCAGCTACACATTCTGTACATAAACGATGCCCCCATAAGATGCCAGTGTGCCACAGGTCCCCAGCTATACATTCTGTACATAAACAATGCCAACATAAAATGCCAGTGTGCCACGTGTCCCAAGTTATGCATTCTGTACATAAACAATGTCTTTATAAGATGCCAGTGTGTCACAGGTCCCAAGATATACATTCTGTACATAGATGATGCCCCCATAAGATGCCAGCGTGCCACAGGTCCCCAGCTATACATTCTGTACATAGATGATGCCAGCGTGCCACAGGTCCCCAGATATGTACTATAAATAGCAGTATCCATATACCTTGCTGAACTCCTTCTGGCTATCCCAAAAGTAACGGGTGCTCGTAATGACTGCGGATGGTGCCGCTCACAACAGAACTCCAATGCAGCTGTCACCAGCACCAAGATTCCATGTTAGTGTAAAAAAGGGATGCATCGATACTGGGTTTTCGGTATCCGAATATGTTTTTTTTTAGTACCGATATGTTTTTTTTTAAGAGTACAGTTGCCTTCTGCCCCGATTATCAGGATGTACGGCGGTGGATCATGACCCGTCACCCGGCTTTCTAATTGCCTGTGAAGCCGTTGTTCTAGCGAAAGAACACTGGCTTCAGAGGCTGCATGGCTTCCTGACCAATCAGGAAGCCGGACGGTGAGTCATGAGGTGCTGTCCAGCTTCCTGATTGGTTAGGAAGCCAGGCTGCCTACCAACAAATGAAGCTGGCTTCCTAGCCAATCAGGGAGCCGGGCGGCACGTCATGACCCAGCTCCCGGCTTCCTGATTGGCTCTTCTGTAGCTCTACTGTACATTGTTTTGGAGTACCATTCATGACCCTGCAACACATAGCACACAGAACTGGTGAACATACAAGTTTTTCTGCAATTCACATATACATGGGTCCTAAAAGTTCATCCAATCTGCTCCTTTTATCTTGGTCACAAGGCACAGCAGATCTACTTTAACTTTTCTTTTTTTTGTACTAAAAATTATTTATTTGTACTAGAAAAAACAAACAAAAAAAACTGCATAGTAATGAACAGCCTGATTGCTATTGGCTATTTCAATGTGCAATAGTCAATAGCAAGCTGGCTATTGCACCCGCCCTCTGCTGCTGTCAGCAGAGGAGGACCTCTGCAGCAGGGGGCGGGTGCAATAGCTAGTCTGCAATTGGCTATTGCAAATTAAAATAGCCAATAGTAATCTAGCTATTCCTTACTATGGAGTTTTTTTTTCTCTGAATGATGGCGGCCCCGATGTCAATAAAACAAATTTTAAAAAACCCAGCAGGGAAAAGTTTACTCTGCTAGATAGAGCAGAGTAAACCTTTCTGGGAGAAAATGTTTCTCTTATAGCG
Source organism: Nanorana parkeri (assembly GCF_000935625.1). Classification (NCBI taxonomy): domain Eukaryota; kingdom Metazoa; phylum Chordata; class Amphibia; order Anura; family Dicroglossidae; genus Nanorana; species Nanorana parkeri. The sequence continues at coordinate 76,705 of NW_017307273.1, read as the reverse complement.
GGAGACTCCCGGCACGCCCGGGAGAGTTGAGATGTCTGGCCCTGTGTCAGTGCAAACAGGTTAGGCGTGGTGTGCCTCAATGAAAAGGTAAACGTTCACTAAACAGCAAATAAAATGTAAACAAAAACCAACATGTTGTCTTCTATTTTTTCTTTGCCAAGTCTCCACCTATACAATTTAATCGGCTGTAGTGAATCTGACCTCAATTACATGCACTGTAGTGTAGCAGAACATGGGATTGTAGAAGATTCCCAAGTTCCATTTAATTAGTTGATTCATTCAATAAAGTAATTTGAAACATCTTGATCCTCAGATTTATTTATGTTTTTTAACCATCTTTAGTTACTGGCTCCAGAAATTACATTATATATCTTCAAATAATGTAAAACAATTTTGTTACAGTTACTTACAACTGAAATGCTTCCGTTTTCTGTTATACTGACAAGGATCTGAACAACTGATCTTTCCGGTGCACAGCTCTCCCTCACTAAAAAAGATCTAACCCCCCCCAAAAAAAAAGATTTATTATATTGCAGCTTACTAATCCTTAGCAGGGCTGACATCCTATTCACTTTTTTCTATTCACAATAAAGTGCAGACACAGGTAGCACAGCACTGGCTCGGCCGTCAGAGGAAT
>NW_017307273.1:64437-75584 GCF_000935625.1 Nanorana parkeri | reverse complement strand
GATTTTCCCCCAAACATGAACTTCTATTTTAAATTTAGGTTGCCTCACTTGGGCCTAAAAGACCCAACACTGAATGCCAGCATAAAGAGAAATGAAAGTGATTGTGCAATGCTTATGCAAACTAACATACAGATACTGTAAAGCTGGAATATCCAGCCCAGCCATTCAATATGAGTGTGGATGTCGGTGGGCGCCACTTTTTGGGAGTTACCCCATTTATGAGCTGATTATGGGTAAAACAGTCTAATTGTTCCGATAATGTTTGAGAGCTACAGCACAATAACTTCACTAGGGCACTCGTCCTTCCTCCTCTCTCACCCATTCACAGAACCTGTAGTATTCTTTCCCAATATCCAAAGCAATCTGTGAATGGAGGACAGGCAGATGAAGGATGGGATAATACCTATCTTTGGTATGGAAGTCTCATTGGCATATTTTTTTTTTTAGACGTACATAAAAAAAACCTTCATTTTTAACAAAACCGGCAATGGTATGCTATGACATAACATGTTCAGAATTAGGCAACAAACCATAATGCATCTTCCTTTTTTCTCTTCCTTTCTCACAGCTTGTGTGGTTAACGCCTTCAACAACTAATGTATTAGTACCTGTAAATATATCTACAAACAATTCCTCTTCTGGAACCAAATCTCTCTGTCCCTCCTTCATTCTCATTTGTCCCTCTTTTTCCGTCTGATGTATAGATTTCCATAACAAACATGTTTATATAAATAAAAAAGTGTTTTACTGCACTGAACCTTTTCTCTAACCTTTAATTCTATTTTTAGTATAAGCAGTGAGGGAAAAAAAGATTTTTGGGGGTTAAATCATTTTTGTTTTTTAATCCTCATGGTCCGTGTTACTGGAGGTGTGACAGGGGTGGGTCCTTTGCCTACATACTTCAAGCTATAATGTGTCCCTACTTCACATCTCAGGAAGATGCGAGGTAGGAATAGTCAGTGGCGGCTGCCATGAGTATGGCTTTCCCATCAGAATGAACGGTGCTGTAGCACACATGTGCAGCATGAAGCGTCCATTTCCGGAGAAAAGATGAAGATCGCTGTATCGGGGCTGAGGATTGATACAAGACCAGGCAGGCAACACGCAGGGGGGCAAGTAAGTAAGTAAAAAAAAAGTTGTACTTTAGATTTTGTGTGATCCGTCGTAGGCGGCCAGAAACTAGAAAGCACCTCAGAGTCAATGGAGTGTAATTCTTAAACCCAGTATCATCAATCACATTCAAACGTACAAGGCCACTTTGAATCTGATTGGTGGCTGTGAGAAACTACTTTTTAAAATCAGGATTTCTGAATGTGAGAAATAGTAAGAATCTTGTGGTTAATATGTTCAGGGATTTTCCTCACACGTTACAAGCAGCAGTTCTCAGATCACCACATTACCAACAAAAAGAGACTGACTGGCCTAGGATCAATACAACAATGCCTAGATGACACTTAGGTACTGAGCATCCTAAGGTTTTTGCCTCAGTGACACCCTGTAAGTCTTGGTGAGACTGGGTGTCACCAGGCAGGAAATGTAAAGCAGAAATAAATTGCTGTGTGAACAGTGAATTTTTGCCCTAATGTGCAAGTACGCACAGCATACTTGCACATTAGGACACACTTACCTTACCACTGTGCCCTTCTCCAGTGCTGTTGAACTGATCCTCAGTCCGCCTGCTCTGTCCCCCACCACCGCCATCTCTGCCGCTGACACTTCCAGGTTCCCAGGCATCACTTTTGGCCATTGGGCAGCCACTGACCTATGCATACAGGAGTTACAATCTTCCTAGCCCATTTATGGTAGCTCAAACAGCGTATGCGTGTACTCAAAAAATTAAAAGATCACTGGATGAGAGGGGAAGAATTTTTTTCCCCAACTTCCAAGTAATTCTTTATTTTCCTGACTTTACTTCCACTTTCAAACATCAATAAGGGAATACAAGCAGCAATAAAAAACGGACAGAGGTTCTAACCATTTCTGACCTTACCCAGAGCAAAGAAGAAAGGAATTCCACCGAATATATACTGCCTGTATAATTTTATGCAATTAATGTCTCTATGAACTTCCATAAGGCCAAGCACGCCACAAATTCCACAAGCTCTCATATTGCATTGCACAGTAAAATCATCCTAGCATGTTTCAGGCACTGGAGAGGGAGGATGATAACAGTATATTACAACATTGATCATAATGCTGACAGCCAGAATTTCTTAGCACATTTGTACATTGGTGACCTGAGGTGGCCTCAGTCCCTCTGCTTTTTTGGCAATGCTCACCATGTCAGTGGAAACATGTTCCTATTCATGCACTACACCTGCCAGAAATGCTGTGCACCCTGCAGTGCTGCCCATAGGGGTTGCAGTGCTGGATTAACCTTCAAGCAAAATAAGCAAGTGTATCAAGGGAAGGGGGCACCACATAGTTTTTTCCCCCCAGCAATCATGTCCTTAAAGGATAAGTGCACTTTAAAAATAGAGTGCACTTATAATTTTCCTTCTTTGCCCTGAGCTAACCAATTCCCCCCTTTACCTCCCCAGATGTAAACTTACCAATATCTGACTGTTTATTTACATCCTGTGCCACATGTCCTCTCTCTCTCTCCTGATCGCACAGGCACATTACAGCACCATAGATATCTCGTCTACGTACATCACCCAGGCGGAAGACGAGGTAGAGCCCCATAGACTTCCTAATTGTGAATTGTGAGTGAATTCTCTTATCATTTCTAAATAAAAGGCCTCAGTCAATTGCTTGATTTTGATCTATGCACAATTTGTCCAAAACTTTTTTAAAAAGTTTTCATTTAATACAGTTGTGGGGTCAGGCCTGGGGCGAACCTAGAAGAAAACTGAAGGTTTATACATTTTCAATTAAAAATATTCAAATTCTCTTTCCTTTGGGAAGGTTTCCAAAGGAAGATTGTATCAGATGATAACTTATATTGGCAGGATAAAAGGATTTTTATTTGTAGGGTTTTTTTTATTCATTGCTGTGCATTGGCAGCCCATTCAAAATTAATAGTCTGTCTTAAAGTGACATTAAACCCTCAGATTTTTTAACATAAACCAATACTGTAATGTGCGCCTTACTGTAATCCATGGTAGTTTCCCTTCTCTTTGCTGCTCTATCTTTTAAATCCGTATCTCTTCTCATGCTGGGGGAGAACTTCCCTTTGCATTAAAGTGACTAATTTTTTTGCATTAAAATCAATAATTTTCAAGCTCAGTGGTTTTGATGGACAATAGCCACACATTCCCTATTCATTTGCTGTAGACCCATCATTCTCCTATCTGATAGATTCCTCACATTAACAAACATCACATTATGAGGAAGCATGAGTTCACACATTCTAATTATTCGATATTCTAATTATTCGAGTTTCACCTGTACATCCATGTGTTCAATAATAAAATATAAATGCACAAAGAGCAGAAATTGCCTAGTGTTTGGCCTGAATAATATATACGTATGTAAATTAACGGGTATGCCCCCAAAGTTGATATTTCAGTTTCCAGCGCCACAAACCTTCTGCAGCCTTTAAGGTTGATTTATTCCCACAGAGAATGGAAGGTGGAGTAAGACCCCCCACTTGATCTTTTAATGGCCAGTTACTTTTTGTGGAAAGAACTTTGCTTTCCTGTCAGATGACCACTTGGCCATGTTAACTATGCTGTGTGTTTAAAATGAACTTGACTTTTTTTCTGCAATCCGTGTGCAATAAAGGGAAGTACGCTTGAGTAAGAAATAGATGTATATCGTGTATATTTTAGTTTTATCATGCAGGCAGTTTTATTCGTGGCTCAGATTCATGTTCTGCTGCTTACGTATCTTCTGACTTATCACGGCCAGTGAGGAAGTGGCCAGTTCAGACATTAATCTGATCTGTGACGTTGCTGTTCTTCCACTGCCTGTTCAGCTTCCTCTAGCTGATTACTTTTAGCAAAACAATTATCTTGATCAAACTGATAGCCAGCCAATGTGGAAATATATTTTCTGAAAGCATGAGTGGCAGCAGTGGGGGGCTGCTATAAATACTATAGGAGGTCATGGTGTGGAATGACACACACCCCATTCCCACCATGGGTCTTTTTATTTTTTTCAGGCAGTGCTAGAAGAATATACCTAAAGGGGATGTACAGATGTTTTGCTTGTATTTTCTTTATTTAGCATGGTTAGGACTAAAACAATAAAATGTAAAAAATAATATTCGTAGTAAAGTTAATATGTATACAGTATATTTATTTAGTATTTTCATGTCCAGCCAGCAGGTGACTCTCTGAACTGCTTTTGACATGTTTAGCTCTGCATCTCTATATATGTTTTACTGCAAGATGTCAGTTTACAGAGCTCAGTAGCTGAAGCCACAGCTGCTAAGGTCTCATTTTACAAATGCTAGATGCCTGGTTGTCATGCTAAAACTAATGTAACGATTGGGAATAGTAAGGAATTCAGCAACCACTATGCAGATAAGGAATTATGACATTATTCTGGCTTGATATGCAAAGGTGTACTGGGTCAGTTTCTCAAAAGTCAGTGAGTCAGCATTATAGCAAGGCAACTAAGAGGTCAGTAATGGCAGCCACCATATTTCCACAATGAAAGTCTTCTTGTTGTGTCTAACTTACTTTACCTCCTTTGTTTGTAATGTTATCACTCTTGCTATCATCATTCTAGAAGATTCAACTCTCTTGTTTCCTTTCTTAATTATGGTTCAAATAGCAGATATTCTAGGTTCCCTCAGAGACAAGCCTTTTCTGAATGAGGACCTCATAGAGATTCTTAATCTTACATACATGGTAAGCCACATAACAATGCCTGCTGTTCATACAGAAGTAAACATTCACAAAAATTGCTCATGTGCACCAGGCTTTTTACTGAAACCCATCCCAGGAAATGGAAAATCAGGAAGTTACAGGTAGACAATACATGTAGTAATGTAAGAATGTTCAGAGCAATCTTCTTCTAGAAGGGAGCAGACAGGATAGAGATGATCACGATGAGGCTGCTAGTCCTTCAAAAATATTATCTTAACAACATTTGTCTTTCATTTTGTCTTGAGGAAAATGCACTGACATTTTAATGGATGACATAGAACATGCAGTTTCTTCTAGCTTAGAATAGATAATATTATAAAAAATTTGGATCACCTGAAGCTGTCATCAGACCTAATTGGCAAAGCAGCTGTGCACAATATTAGATCATAGGGATGCGTCCAGGGAGAGTGATTGGCTTTTATCAAAACTTAGATCTGACCTACAGAAGTGGCACACTCTTACTTTTACCTGGTTCGGCCGTGTGGCCTTATTAAAAATTAATGTCCTCCTGAGGCTTTTATACCTCTTTCAAACGATTCCTATTACCCTCTCTAAATTTTTCTGGAAGGACAAACACCCACGCCTTCCGTGGATCTTGCTACAGCGTCCAAAATCTAGTGGAGGCTTGGCTATCCCAGACATATACATATACTACTGGCTTCTCAACTGGCTAGGATACTACATTGGCATACCCAACAGTCATCGAAAGCTTAGGTGGATATCGAACAGAGGTGGTTCTCTATCCCCCTTCCTCAGTGGTGTGGCTTTTGGACACCCACAGACCGGTTCCCAGTTCTCCACATCCATTGATCTCGGCGACATTGAGTGAGTTTTCTAGCCTGCGGAAAAGGCGTGTTCTTACTACATTAGATAGCCCATGGATGCCACTACTGCGCAACCCCAGAGACTACTCCTGAATTTCAGCAGTACTGGCCCATGGAACATCACTCCCTGCCAATCTATTTTTTCGGGACCGACAGTTTCTGGAGAATAGCCACCTTACTCACTTAACTCTTAGAGGGAAACACCCATGGTGGATAGATCTGCATATTCAACATTTTTTGACCAGTCGATCTAGCAGGACTAATTTCTCAAGAAACATGACTCCTCTAGAAAAAATGTGCATGGGACATGACACGCAGGTGCGGTGTGAGCGCAACTGCACCTCAGGTGGGAAACAGAATTGCAGATTTCCCTGACAAATAAGGACTGGAGAGACCTGTGCCTTAATGATCACAAGAGCTTCATAAGCAACCAGGAAACAAACCACAAGATTTTGATGTTCTGGTATAGGACCCCACAGATTCTACTACCGATTTACCCAGATGTAGGAAGGGCAGACCACCTTCCTTGTCTGAATGGATCCGACAGATCGATCACGTATATGAAATGGAAGAATTACTATTTACGAGGTGGGATGCGTTGGACAAATTCTCCCGCATCTGGGCGTGTTGGAATCATTTCACCGCCACGCCTAACTATCAGTCTCTCAAATCCACATGACCGACCATGGGATAATACTTTCACTTGGAGTGCTGTGTATGCGGTTGGCTGGGGGAGGACCCTCTGTCATGATGAGGTCTCCTCCTACCTTTTCTTTTCCTGCTTTCTCTGTCATACTATTGTCTTTCTCTTCTTTCTTTGTTAAATTATTTTCTGCCCTCACTCCATGGATGTTTGAGATAAAGCGCTTCCCTATTAGCTACAGGGATGTCCGGGGCAATAGAAAAACCAGGGCCGTCTTTGATATTGATTGGACACTGGGCAAACATTTTCTTGGGCCCCCCACCAAGCCAAGCCCGCTAACTTTCAAAACAGTGGGGCTGCCTCTGCACTGAAAGGGTTAACTGTTGATTTAGGTTTTAGGGTACATGGGACCACAAACGCTTGGCTCTCACCTCGTACCTCCTACACTCCAGCTTGTGGATTGTCCTCATGTATAATGCAGGGCTATGGGGGGAAGAGGCTGCAGGTGCTGGTCTTATAGGCTGGATTAACATAGGGGCGGGTGGAACGTAATTGCGGCCGGGCCGATTTGACCAGAATAGCGGCCAGGCCGAGCTAACCCTAGTCACGGCGGGCCTGAGCCGAATCACGGCCAGGCCAAGCTGAGCCGAATCGCGGCTGAGCCGGCCTGATGGTAATCCGCGGCCCTCTCCTGTTTTCCGGGAGAATTGTCCACATTTCCTGTGTCCCAGCCAGATAAACTGACAGCCTGCCAGGATAGCACTGACCACCTGAGAGCCCACACTGGCCCTCATAGAGCCGCACTAGCCACCTGAGAACCTGAACAGCCTCCTGAGAGCCTGCACAGCCGCCCTTAAACCCCGCACAACTCTCTTTAAAACCTGAAGACATCAGGCCGCGAAGCCAGAGCAACATAGCTTCATGTTATTTTGCATTGCGGTATAAAGTATTGCTGGGATTTGTAGTCCTCTATAGCTGATGGTATTATTCTGCAGTGCTTTACAATGTATTGCTGGGATTTGTAGTCCTCTATAGCTGATTGTAAAGCACTGCAGAATAATAACATCAGCCATAGAGGACTACAAATCCCAGCAATACATTGGGAAGCACTGCAGAATAATACCATGTATTGCTGGGTTTTTTAGTCCCCTATAGCTGGTGGTAGTCTGCATTGCTCTGTAATGCATTACTGGGATTGGTAGTCCTCTATAGTTAGTGGTAATATTCTGCATTGCTGTATAATTTATTGCTGGGATTTGTAGTCCTCTATAGCTGGTGATATTCTGAATTTCTGTGTAATGTATTACTGCGATTTTGCGATTTGTAGTCCTCTATAGCTGGTGATATTCTGAATTTCTGTGTAATGTATTACTGCGATTTGCGATTTCTCTATAGTTGGCGGTATTCTGCATTGCTGTATAATGTTAATTGCTAAGATTTGTAGTCCCTCCACAGCTTGGAGTCAGTGGCAGATCTACCAGGATCACAGCTGCAACCAGGCCCTGGCGCTCCACCACTGACTTCAAGCTGTAGGGAGACTACAAATCACAGCCCTGACAGGAGGAAGAGGGGCCCGGTGACCATCGCCATTTCCATAAAAAGGCCCACCAAAATCCTCAGCACCAGGCCCCTGATGCTCTTTATCCGGCCCTGTTCATACAGACACATCTGATACATTCTCCTGGTATAATCTACAGGGCTTCACTGTCAGTTTGATAGCTGGTCCTGCTCTGTGTACCAGTCATGCTGACAGACACTTCTAATAAATATAAAATAATTCATTTGTCAAATTGAAAGCCCAGGTCTGCAGATTACACTGGGAGGAGTGGTTCTTCCTGTGTACCCTGTAAGAGTCTGCTGTCAGGCCATGGCCTCCTCCTCTGTGCTGGCTGTGCCTAAATACAGTTTCATGAAGTATATGTGGGGGATAGGGTTGCCACCTTTTGTTCAAGCGAAACCCGAACATACTCTAGCGACGCACAGAATTTTTTTTGGGGAGAACGAGTCGTTGCTTTTTCATATGTAATAGAGCCACCCATTAATATGTAAATATCACAGTTGATACTATTTTTAGTTGGGGGCCAGTAGCCCCTATATTAATTTTGGTTGCCCCTGTCTGCCTGACAACTTGTGTCCGGGTTTCTGCTGCCATGAAACCCGGACACAGCATTCAAAACCCGGACTGTCCGGGTGGATCCTGGACAGGTGGCAACCCTAGTGGGGGATCACTGCACAGGTGCGGCCAGCATTGAAGAATGCTTATGCCTGGAGGAGGTCAGCATCGGAGGAGGCCACGGTTGTCATGCTGAGTAGACAGCTGGGTGGGACTGGGTTAGGAAGGCTGGGGAGAGTGTACTTTTTATCAACTGTACACTTGTCCTCAAAAGTAACCTGTCGTGAGAGAAACTTGAAGACTCTCACTGTTGACCTTTTCTTCTGAAAATGTTGGTTGCCTGTCTGCCACACTGGCCCTTTGGCTTCTACACTTTAAGTCCTTGACATTGAACAAAAGCACAAATAAGGCTGACACACTTATCTCTGACTTTCATGATCTACATAATTGTTCTGACTCCGTGACTACAAGCATTAAAGCCAGTGGGTTAGCTTCATAGGCATCCATCCTGTTCAGAAGTCTATATATTTAGCTCATGACAAGTTTTTTACAGAATAATTTAGAAATGTTACAGTGGGTGGAAATATACCTTATCCTATCTTTCATATACAGCGTGTACACATCAAGCACATAAAGCCACATGTACAATCATAACAAATATCTTTTTGTTTTTGAAATTGTTCATGAGAACTTAATGTTTTCTTTTCTTTATCTCAAAAAACGTTTCCGTAGTCATTTTGTCACCTTTAATAGTGTACAGAGTAGTGTTTTCACACTTGTGCAGGAAGTTGTGACAAGTTTGTGGGCTGTTCATTGTGGTTTCAGTCGGAAATCTTTACTAGCTAAGAAACCTACAGCTCGTGCTAACATTTCACATCTTGTGAAAGACAATTCCTCTTTGTACGGAACGTCTCTCTCTACCCTTCAAGAACATGTTGCTCCTATTTTGTGTTCTCCTGTTCGCTGGATCCCTCGTGGAAGGTAATATCATGATGCATTTTATGGGTGCTAAGTAAATTATTCAACAATTCCAGATGAAAATTGAACACATCTATGGGCTTGCTTAGTAATTTAGCTCAGAGTTATAGATGATTAGTAAAGTGCAGTAACCCTCACCAGTTGACCTTACATTAGTTTAGTGAAGTTGGGTCTATTCTGTCTGGTTTTTGCGCTTACTGTACTTTGCTCTATGGTCTTTACTCTAAGTTTGTCTGCAATGTTTACTTTTTTTAAGATCTCAATAACAGCACAAAACACTCATGCGATAGGGAAGAAAATGTATTTGTAAGTCTTTCATTGTGATATAGCCATCAATGAGGGATGTATTAAAATACGGCTATACCAAGCAGGGGCCTTAGGTAGCAATGATTAGATGGTAATTTAAATTATGAAAAGTAGATAATAATCCCAACACAAACATGTTGTATAATCTTTAACTTGTGTTATTTAAAAAGTTGTTTTCAATCTGTATAAATATGCAGCTTTTATATACCAGGTGACCTTGCCATGATTGTCCTTGTTCACTCCTGTTAAAGTGACACATTCAAGTGTCTGAACTACTAACAAAAATGTAGCTTATCTGTACATCACTCAGCGTTATATCCTCAAATCATCTCTGAATTGGTGCTGACACTGTCCATCCTTCTGGAGGGGGGCTACGTTTGTTCCCCATGGTCCCTATGTGTGTTGTAAAGTAACCACCGCTCCAAGCCCACTCCCGTAACTACAATCTCACATTTAGTTGATTAATTTGTATTGAAATTGTAGTCCATCACAGGAGTGAGCTTGGAGCGGTGGCTACTGTACAACACACACAGGGATCGTGAGGAACAAAAGTAGGCACCCTCCAGAAGGAAGGACAGCGTCACTATGAATTCAGAGATGATTGGAGGATCTACAGCTGAGTGATGCACAAATAAGATACATTTTTGTTAATAAGTAAGGTATATAAATGCATTTTTAGGATTTAACTCTTGAGTTTAGTGTTACTTAAAGGTACATGAATGCATTTTTAAGATTCTCCTGAGTTTAGTGTCACTTTAAGGGGTGTGTAACTCTTTCCTAATAGTGCTCTACCTTATCACCCTGTCACACACCCCCTTAGCGGCTGGGCTGACACAAATTGCACAGGTATGGTTTACCATTGTCACTATCCAGTGGCTAATCTAGAGCAATGATATGCAGCCAACACTGGGACGAAAGATAGGAAATGTCTAAAAAAAAAGGCTGGAGGAGGTCAGCAGCAGTGAGATCCAAAAAAAAAATACCAAAAAAATACAAATCGTATGTTATGGGTAAATAAAAATGGCAGTGGTTTATGATACACATAGGCTAAAATTAAATGGCTCCAAGTTAGACATTCTAGATTGTCTTGGATATCCAGTTAGGCTCAGATAGCTGTTAGTACAGATCATGTGGCATAGAAATTGGAAAAGGCACTGATGCACACTGTTATCACAAAATATTTTCTAGACATTCCCTTGAACGCTGCCTTATACACATATATAACAAAAGGGTAAAAGGGAGGAGTCTAATCAGTTCATAACCATGTCTTTTTTATTAAATATATTCCTAGAAATATGATTGTCAATAAATGCATTTTGATTTAAGTGATTAGTATTACTGTTAGTAGAAACCTATTGTTTGTATAAAAAAGTAACATTTATTTTGGATAGATAAATTATGCAAATATGAAATAATTCCACTGACTTGCTAATATTTCAACACCAGAAGTATATATATATATATAT
>NW_017307273.1:5632-64203 GCF_000935625.1 Nanorana parkeri | reverse complement strand
ATATAAACTGCTGAGCAGAGTTTTGTGATTTCCTGTTATTATTGCAAAATAGGTTAGGGTGAGAAATGACCCAGAAAGATCATTCATATGAAGGACATGAGCAATTTCCCTTGAAAATGTTTTACCAGATTCTTAGACATCAGCCTTATGAATCCATTCGGACATTTTTTATTACTTCGCAAAACAAAATTAGACTATAGAGAAAAAACATTCATAAGGGAATACTTTTTGAAAGGTATTAGAGTGCATATAAAGGCAAAACTTTTATATTAGTTGTGGATGGGTTATATGTCAGGTTTTTATTGCTGTCTGTTCCCAACGGAGAGATTTAAACTCTTATTTGTCCTGGTGAACATTGTCACTGAGACAGAAAATGGGGAAATCCTAAATTTTACATTTGTCATGAAAGCAAGGAGTAAGCTGAAATCTCTAAGATGGGGAAGTGAAGGGAAATGTTTCCATTAGGACACGAAACAAAAAAAATAACCTTCTATACTTTGTCCAAAACTAAAAACGATTTTTGTGTATACATACACTTTAAGTAAGCCCTTATCTATGTAATGACCCATGCAGAGCTGAAAGATTGGCAGGGAAATGGATAAATAATATCAACCAGCAGCCTCTATATAAAGCATGATAGGACTCCTGTATGTGACATTATGTTTTCAAATGTTTTGGCCACAATTTAAATGATTAACAAATGACAATAACAGTAACATCAGCATTGTGACCATGCAGGGATTAAATGCTATAAACAGTACCACTGAAATAGAAATGATCCAATCAATAAGCAGGTCCTTCACAGTACCTGACCTGGCTGCACTCCATCCAAGTTTATACCAGCCAGTTCAGCTATGTTGTCCTGGATTGTTCACTTCTCCTGCCTTCTCCAAACTCTTCACCCTTTTGTGAATAACCCTGAAAGTGTTTTTTAGATTTGGCAGATCTCCTAATTAGAGATGTGGGCTGAGCCCCCTTCTCCCTTCCATGGAAATAAAGACCCAGATTGGGTTGAGTCACATATATCAATAAATAAAACCCAACATGCAGGACCTAATTTTCTTTTATTGGTAACATTATTTTGTGTTTATTAAAAGAGAACTAAAGTCAAACTTTTTTTTTCTTTTTACTTCTCTTTTGGGTCACAGAAGTATATTTACTAATGTCCTTTTGTGACCCTTCTGTGATCCTATTGCCCACTGTATGCTGCAAGTGCAGAGCCGCATTGGAGCCAGGAAGGATCCCGACAGTATTGTTGGAATCCACCTCATTGCCTGAATGACAGCTTGCTCTGCCTCTCTAGAGCCAGAGCCACTTGTGCCCGCCCCCTCCCCTGTCTGCCCCTCCAATGAGCGCTGGAGAAACGGACTGGGGTGGAGGAAATCCCTGCAGGGAATAGTGACTGACAGTCAGTTTCATGCAGTGCCCCACGTCAGCTCTAAATATTGGGAGGAGTAGATTTTACTCTCCCAATACTTCTCCTTTAAGTTGTGACATCCTTCCCCACACACCCCCACACACCCATATATACCAGAAATATGATTCATTATTTCTATAGCAAAAAATGCTGTTTTTGCATCAATTTTAACTGCAATAATTTCAGTTAAGTCAATCAGCAGAGTCAATCCTTTTTTAAAAACTAGAACCCCTGCCCATACCTTTGTATTTAGTCAAAAGTACAAAGAATAGTACATAAACACAGGTCATGTTCACCACTGGTACTGAGCTTTACAGTGGAGCAGTGATACCTAGCAGCTGAACAAATGTATAGTAAAATGGAGAGAGTGCATGTGTAAAATATACAAGATCACAATAGTATGGAGATTAAACAGCGGACATCTGGAAGCAGGCAGGTGGGGGCACAGTGACAACATTTCAGGGTTAATACCCATCTATCAAGTCAAGTCCCACCTGTATGTCCCCTCACTTCCAGCCACAGTGACCATACATATAGAGGAACTGTTATTTTTGGTTTCTGAGCCCCTGTTGGTGAGGTTTTACCTAATTTCATGTCCTGGTGAGCACACAGGAAGTTAGTGGAAATCTCCCAGTGTGGGGCACAGATAGTAAAAAAGAAAAGCCTGATTGTAGTTTGGGCTGAAGCTACCCTTTAACTATACTAAACTATACATTTTGAGTACAGAATTTAGATGTGGACAGAATTTAGATGTGACACACCCAAAGCTGGGCAGTGCTTACATCCGGTGATATTGTAAGTTACACCCTGGACGTGCCACCCACGTGACAGTGCTGACTTTTCTGTATGTGAAATCTGTAGACCTAATTTACAGTTTGATAAGGAAAGTGGGAGATGGCTGGATATGTCTTTTCTTCGAAGCTACAGTTATGTTTTAAAGCTGCTGCAGATAATCAAAAATTATCAGGGCTTTACACCCTCACTAAGACACATCTACTGGCCGAAAGCCATAATGATGAAGGATGTATTTCTACTGTGCTATCTACGACAAACACAGTATTTTTATACCATAATATCATATCATATAATATATAAATATTATAATAACATAAAAAAATAATGAAATATAACAAAATAAATAATAATAACAATACATAATACAAATATATATGTGGGCCACTTTTGTTAGCTGAAAAAGTAAGACACCTCAGTGTGTTCGATGCATTTGAGGTAGACGTTTGAGCTGTACTTGCTGCTAACCACAGGTTACAGATTTAGCCTTTATTGTGTACATTGAGGAAGCTTAGGGCTTCGTCCTCCAGGAAATGAATCATTTTGGTCACGGGTTTACACATTAGAGTAGCCCTGTTTTTTTTTCTTTTTCCATTTACAACTATAGTTTCTACTGAGGCTGCAGATTGGCATACTATCCAATTTACACTGCTGGCAAGTTGCCTAAAGAAGACTTTGAGCAGACCTAAGCAACAGAGACAGATAAAGTGGGAATCAAGCCAAATGCTTTTTTTTTTTTTTGCATAGATGATGAAAAGTTAGAGCCTGTTGTTTGTTTTTTGTTCCCAATAGACATGGGGTGATTCCTCCTGTTTGCCTGGTGGCACATGTCTCTCAAGTGAGAGTAAATCCCCTAATGAGGACACCAAGAAATTAAAAACTACAGGGCTTCTTAGTGTCCTGTTATAAAGGTTTCCCCCCCACTTCCTGTCCCAGTCACTAGAACTGGAAGTGAGATATATTTTTTTTTCAGTGGGGACACAAATAGCAATAAAAAAAACTGACAACGCTTCTCTGCTTTTAAGTTTCCATTTAAGGACATTTCTCTAAAACACACACAAGAGCCTTTCCTAGTTACAACAGACACACTGGACTGCTCATGAATGCAATGAATCAAAAAGATCACAAATTGATATTCATGTAAATATCACTTTTGTTTTTATTATGTATATGTGGTTTTATCAGTATTTTATGGAACAGGCTAGCTTTTTGTACCATGGATGCTGGAACTGGTAAATGTGAAAAACGTCAAAAGTAAAACAGAATCACACATATAAAATGTGTCCATTAGTATCAAATATAGTAGAAAAACAAAATGTTCTCATCTTTATCAGATGTCTGGTTTGTGGGTGTTTCCCCTAGAATGTTATACTTTTGATGCCAATAATCATGAAGACGCGACACTACAGTCATACTTTAGTATTTGGGTTTACATAAACTTTAAGACCAGAGCCTATAGGATCTAAACTAGTGTATTGGAATGAACTGTCAAAGAATATCAACTGGAAGGAGCTCTTCCTTCACTCCTATACAACATTCCTACAAACCACCTTGTAAAGTCAGACTCCCGAATGTTCGAGTGCCAGAGTTTTGAGAGCTCATATTTCAGTTTAGCTAATTGTTCTTTACATTAAATATGTTGTTAATAATGGCAGGTATTGGAAATCTGACAAATATAATTGGCAGGTATTGGAAACATGACAATCTAAGCCCTTACACATAGATTCTGGTGGTGACATGGCACTTAAGGCACCTCGCTTGTAATCTATGGTTGGGAGGATTCATACATTACGGAATAGTACATACATTAAAGAAAACAGAAGTACTTAGATAATTACAGCAACTAAAGAAAAGAAATTAGAGTGTCACAGACAGGAATATGCACAAGGAAAGACAAGATCCTAGTAAACCACTAATAACACCAAACATAGCACAGTACCAACAGAAACCAGAGGAACAATTAACAAGACCCACCGTCAGGAAGACAATAGCAACAACACAACTGGCAGTAAAATCAACAGTGGTCAAAAAAACAGCACAGATCAGCCTCATCTTTAACCAAAGATCAGGATTCATGGCCCACCAAAACATTCAAGACCCCAAATGGAACGAAATAGCAATAACTTAGAGAACATTGCAATCCCATCCTCTGAAGTCCTTCCCCATGCCAACACTACTACCAAAAACTCTTCCAGATCCACAATGACTAGCAGTCTCTCAACAAGTAATATCCCCTACTGCAACACAGAATGCCCCACAAACAAATCTCAAGCTACAAAATCTCCAGTTCATTTTTTAGACCTGTGCTTAAGCTCCATACCAATCAGTCTACACCCTCTTCTGGTGAGTCAACAACGAATGAGTATTGTTTTCCCAATACACCATCGAGAAGGCAAAGAAACAGTAAAGATGTTCAACTTGTCATCCTAAACACTTACCAATAATGAAGAATCCCTTCTAAGAAACGTTTTAAACTTCTATCCAACATTCTGTCCATCATGCTGTTTCTTCCTCTTAGTATATAACTTCCCTAAAGTTCCAACTATTCTCACAGTTATCACAATTACATCTCATCATTCATACTATTTCCTAATTGCTCCATTTCTACTCAGTCCCCCATGTACTATAATGCTATTTCCAAACCCATGTACAACAGCACAATAGCAATTCATTTATAGTGTTTCTAGACCTTTGTAGCTGTGCGGATATCTGAAAAATGCTGTACAGTCATCACCCTTATCATGTTAACTCAATCTAGTAGCATCCCGACACTACATTCTGTCCTACTCTCAGACAGCACCCAACACTCCTCCCCCACCACGACCTCTCACAACCACCACTGACCACAAACCATTCTAGCCAACCCGGTTAATGTTTATTACCAGGTCAACATACTTTCCCCATCCTCCAAGATATATAGGCTTCATCTTTTCACTCCCAATCCTTCAAGTTCAACACACTCTATATAAGCCAGTCTCAATCTAGGTTCCATGGAAACTTAGGGTTCCTCCAGAGGTTGCTAAGGATTCCTTTGGCTGTGGCTGGTTGACCTCCCACTTGATGGCACCTGCATAATTTCAGGGAAAACACCAACTGGCATAGCCAACTGCATTAGACCACTGATTTTATTTCATTCTGACTACCACTGTAACAGGGGCATTCTTTGCACTAACCACCAATGTAAGGGGCATTTTATTTATTACTATACGAGTCTATTCTATATACCACAATTGTAGCTCATAGGCTCCCTTTCCCTGTTATTCCCTCTCAACTGGGCAGTGGGGCTGTTTTCCCTTTTTCTTCTCCTTTTCAGGTTTCCATCTTTTTTTTGTCTTGGTTTTCTGTCTCTTCTCCTTTTGTTTGCCCTGTCTTCCTTAGTTTTTGACTTTGCTCTCCCTGCTTGGCCTTTCTCTTAGCAGGCATTGGCAGGTTGTTATGCTTTCAGTGTTGTTTGACCGTTCTATGGATATTCGCAGATCTACGGGTCCTTTACTATGTGTGTATTCATAATGTAACACATGATAACATTATTGAGTCTGTTCAATGTTAATTTTTAATGTATTTTGAGCATGTGTTAATTTCCTTGTTTACCTTTAAAAATATATATTTTTTTAGTGAAAAGTACACTATGCTACATAAGGTGCACTGCATCCATTTTCAAACCTGTCATCACATCTGTAATTGTTATTAATGGTGCTATATTGCTTTCAAACCACATGAAAGAAGGCAAAGGTCATTATCAAAAATGTATTTTTTTTAATTGTTTTTAAATAATCCATAGGTCTGCCTATGAAGAGAGAACAATACCAAAGGATCAGATGCAGACCAGGTGACAATTCAGTTGCCTGCTTTCAAGAACAGTCCCTTTTTGAGCAAGGCGAAATCAGCAATAAAATTGAGACTGATGCAGTGTAAGTATATAAATACTATTACTTCTTACAGTCCAGGAACAGTAGATTAAGCTAAATATGCATGTAGAGTATTTAAATATCTAAGCTCATCTACATGAGCCTCTATGACCAAGTTATTCTTTACACATAACCACTTTATAGCGTTTCCTCTGTTAACTATATAATTGAAAGCATTTTGTTACATCTGTTTGATAAGTGATGGCTGTTGATCTAAGCAGATATTCAGTGAGCTGATAACTTTCTATGCTCTCTTTTGCACTGTTTATCAGTTATCATTCTAGTCTATCTCTTAGGACTGGAGAATACCCCCCTTGTTATGGAGAAGAAGATAACAAGGGGTTATCTTCTTATACAGTACACTCAAGGGTGTCCCGAGCAGGGCAGCCATCAGGGGGGTACGGCCGATACTCATGTAAGGGTCCCAGGCAGCCTGGGGGGGCCGCCCAGGACCATTACATGAGTATCGGCTGATAGTGAAAGGCGATGAGGCGGAGGCCTGGCCCTAGCAGCGCAGGGCCCCAGCATTGCTGCTCCAGCGGCTTTGAGACAAGCTAGGGCCGTCACTTCTGGCGGCAGGCGAGGCCATGTGTGCAGGTAAGAGGAGCTAGGAAGGAAAGAAGGAAAGGAGGGAGGGGAGGGATGCAGCCCTGACCAGCCCACCTGAGACCCCTTCAGAGCCCACCATAGAAAGTCTCAGATGGGCTGTGCAGCGTCTATGGTGGACTCTGCAGGGTCACTCACAGGTGGGTCCTGCGTCCAGCGCGTCACTAAGCCCTGCGTCCAGCGCATCACTAAGCCCTGCGTCCAGCGCGTCACTAAGCCCTGCGTCCAGCGCGTCACTAAGCCCTGCGTCCAGCACGTCACTAAGCCCTGCGTCCAGCGGCGCGGGGGGGGGGCCCGGCCTAAAGCCGTGTAAGGGGCCCCAAAATTTCTGATGGCTGCCCTGGTCCCGAGGCTGGGTGTTACCCGGAGCGGAGACCAGGTGACACCCCGCCGTGACGTCATTGCGTCCGTGCACGATGGCATCATCGCACATGCGAGGTCATCTCATTGACGTCTGCCGGTGGCCATCTTGGTGACCGGATGCCGGCAGAGAGTGGAGGAGATGTTCACCTGGCAGGATGAGATATGCAGCCAGGTCCCCTCCTCTCTCCTGACACTGTTGTGCTCTCAGTCCATGACAGAGTGCCTGACTTTTCAGAGAGGGTGACACCAAATTGACTGCCAGTCATTTTGGTGTCACCCCTCCAATAGTGTCACCCGGGTGCGGGCCGCACCCCCGACACCCCCCTTGTGACGCCACTGAATACACTCACTGTACAGGGAGTGATCTTTGTCAGTCTAGGATAGGAAGTATGTTAGTGGCAGGATGACCAGGTGAAAATATAGGGGAAAAAAAGTCTTAAACAGGAAACCGAATGTAGCCACCCCATCCAAAGACTAGTAAGCTAGTATGGGTTTACGTTGTAGATAGTTTAAAAAATTTTTGACCAGAAAAGAAGATTCATGTTAATGGGGTCTCTTTCCTTTTTACAGAACATTTTGATTAATATGCAAATGCACTGCAAACATGCAATATATGCCATTCTCTTATTCTCATAATATGTTTTGGGGTATGGGTAAACGACAATCAACAGCTCTTTTGATTGGAGCAGGGTGCAAGGGGCATGTCAGACCGCTATGCAATGTGTTGTGTTGAGGTCTGGCTCCATTCGATTCCAGCATTGCAGCCTCCATAAAACTTGTCAGAATTCAATATTTCTAGGAGTGTCCAATGCCTATGTCCCCTACAAATGCCATGGTTCCATCTTCTGACCCCTATGTGACTGCTAAATCCTGTAGTAATGTAGGGCTTGGAGGATGAAACCACAGCACATGGCAAGGGGATACAGGGAAGGTGTTAAATACTGAAGAGTATGGAGGCTGCAGCGCTTAAAGGAATTAACGATAGGAGACACAAGCCACTGGAGAGGTGAGCCCTTCATCATCCACACATGCAAAGGATTTGTGGATGAAATGAGACAGATGGCCAGAAGGCTTTGTAACCTGCGCATAAATCTATATTTGCTGCCACTGATTTACTCACAACGTTTTATTTTTTCCCATCTTTTCAGAATGAGAAAAGTCCCAAGCTTCATAGTACCAAACTCCATCTCTGGAGAAGATAGTGGATCAGGAAATGGTGTCTTTTCAGGAGAAGAACCTGGATCTGTCAAGGAATATGATTCAGAATCAAATGAAATAAGAGAATACAAATTCCAAAACAATTTGTCTGAGGAAAACCTGATTTTGTAAAGGTAGCAGGACACATCTATAAGAAATTAAATTTGTAGCATTCGGCCATTATGTCATAAAAAAGCTTCTGCATGAAAGTCCTGTATTGTACTAAGCATTTTCTCAAGCCTATACTTTTATTGTCAAACATGTTACTATGTTTTACTGAAGTCTAGTTTATCAATATTTTACATCATCTTATTCTATCATCTATGTATATTTCATCTCGAATAAGATAAATAAGTCATTAAAATGCTGATCCAACATTACATTTTATTGAAACAAACAGTAGTTATCAACATCCCATCGCTTCTTCACTATGCTCCCTATTGGTAACATTGTACTTTGCTGGAAAGAAAACATTGTGTGCATAACTGAATCAAAGAAAATAAGTACAATGGTGCCAAATCTAAAGGGGATTTACCACACTTTAGTTAAAATATGACCTGCACGCTTACAACATTGATCTGTGAAAAAATATTGATCAGTCAAATCATCAAAATGTTCATGTTAAGTGGGCAATTAAAGAGTATCTAAAGCCAACCCTATCTCAGTATAACATGTATTGATGTACAACACTGAGCTCAATAAACTTACTATAAAGAAAAGGTTTAAAGCCCAAACTTTTTTTCTTGGTTAGAATGGTGAGGCCTTAGAACCCCTGTGAGGAACTTATTGCATTCATTTGTTTATATTAAAAGAAAATCAAGCTGACGGGGGTTTTAACCCTTCTATACTCTATCAAAAAAATGAAAAAGTTTTGGCTTTAGATATACTCAACAATCTTTTCAAAACATATTCATTAGATAGACTCTCACACAGTTCAGCTGTTGGGAAATTCTTATTGATTTGACAGATAAAAATCCTACTATGGATGGGCAGTACTGTGCAATGTTGGCTGAGTAATGCTGATACTTGCTGTGCCAGTATAGATGAAAGTGGTGTAGGTGAACATTTTTAACCCACCAGATCCCCTGTGATTCTGGTGCCCAATTCCTAAGACCAGCTGCTGCTATGCTCATTAGTGTCCCATAAGCCACTAGATGTACTCACCACTGCACACAAAAAGCCTCTACTGTATGGCAAGTTATAAAGATACTAATGTAAATTAGATTACAGTTGTACAAAATCTCACTTATTGTGGGCTCACGAAAAACATTGTGGTTTCATAAACTTGGATGGGGTTATATAAAACTGACTGGAAATAATGTCATCAGATCTAAGCACCATACACACCTTACACTCCTCTTTGAGCTTATGTTACTTACAAGGGAGGTTTTAATTAATTCATTTCATTTTAATTCATTGCAGCATTTATCCTAAACTTAGTGCATTCCGCAATCGGATTTTGATGTGTGTGACCAGTTTAGCCTATCTTGAGCTCCAGTCAAGCGTCTTTGCCTAGGTTGAGTTGACATAAGTTTTCTGGAGGCAGGAGCAAGAATTTCCTCCCCCACTGATCAGACTGCAGCATTGTGACTGTAGCATTTTGCAAGGGGAGAGACTGCAACATGGGATGATCTGTGTCAGACATCAGTGCACACCAGGATTTATATAGTTTTGTCACCTCTAAGCCAGCATCTCATTCCAGGAAGTAGATGCTGATGCCTGAACAAATATGGTGCAAGAGAAAACAACATGAAGACATTGTCAGGGGGAGTACTTTGATCTGTAAGAGGTAATAAATACCTGTCAGGGTTGCACATACACGTTCACATGCACGTTAGCATATAACAAAAATGGCTGATTATAGAGTAACCTTAAATCCTACGGGAGTTTCAGTGGTAAGATCTCCCTACCATCGTTTCTGGCAATCTTCCAGTCCACCTTGGAGTTTTAGGTGTTCCCGTACACTCTTCTTTGCAGACACCCCAAGCACAGAGATGTCACTACCAAAGTCCTTGCGAAATACAAATTACCATTATGTAGTTTAGCTCATCAGTTCTGGATGAACTGACTATTTAAAATGACCTACAAGAGAGCCACCAGAAATAAACTATTGGGGCCCATTCACACCACAATGCGGTGTCCATTCCATACATAAGTGATCTTTACATTGAATGGCACTGCAGCCCACCATTGCAAGTAATGTGCATTCCGGCACATTGATGTAACATTCATGTTGCTGCAGCTGCCTGGTATACCAGGAAGTATTTTGTTAATATAGACCGTGTCTCCTGTAGTAAGAGTCAGTGCTGGTCTACAGAAATGGAACATATATTCTTACAAAGGGTGACTTTAGGTTTGCTATTTCCCCTTGCTGCCTTGCAGAAAATAATCTAGCCATTAGTGCCTTCCTATAGTTGAGAAGGGGAGGTGTCAGAGAAGCTGTGGCCAGTTGGACCCTGAGCAAGTCTGTTACGGTAAACAAGTATTTCAGGACTTTTATATTTTATGGATCATGGCAGAAAGAGGGACAGTAAAATGAAACACTGTGTTGGGTAATGCGGCTCAGAGTACATTTGCGCAGTGCACATCCGTACTGATAAAAGTCACCACAGAAGCACCACACGTGCAAGATTTTCACTTGTACATGATGGTTTTATTAGGTAAAAAATACGAATAAAAACCACAACCTCTGTCATTTCCTACACAAGATGGCAAAGATAACTGTTCTAAATGTGGTTGTACCTAGACTGATATGTTTTCTCTGTAGGAAGTTGAATGTAGTTCAGTAAAAAGGTGCCTGGAAAAGCTCCTTTCAACAATTTAGTAAATTTGGTCTACCAAGGGTCATATAAATGCTGAGGTAGCTTCCTGACCTGAGAAAGCCACTTCAATACTTTATTGTACTTAGACTACCAGCTGATACAGCAATGGTAATATAAATGCTGGGGTAGGTTGCTGACCTGAGAACGCCACTTCAACACTTTATTACACATAGTCTACCAGCTGATACAACAATGGTAATACTTTAACACTTCATTGTACTTACAGGGTTATTCACAAAAGGGTGAAGGGTTAGGAGAAGGCAGAAGAAGTGAACAAACTAGGACAACATAGCTGAACTGGAAAATATCTCCAATTCAGCTCATTTTCCAATTCAGCTATGTTGTCCTAGATTGTTCCCTTCCCCGTCCTTCTCCAAACTCTTCACTCTTTAGAAAATAGCCCCCGTTAGTCTACCAGCTGATATAACAATGGCAATATAAATGCTGGGGTAGGTTCCTGACCTGAGAAGGCCACTTTAACACTTTACTATACAGGTAGCCCTTAATTTACATCAGGGTTAGGTTCCTGAAGGAATGGTTGCAAATAGAATGAATGCAAATTGAAACCCAGTATATAATTTACATCAATGGGAAGTGGGGGAGTTATTCCAGGCCTCTCTCACAAATGGCATAAGACATTATATTTAAAGCTTTGAAATGAATGCTAAACAGTATTATACACAGTATACAATAACCACACAACACAGTGGGTATCATCAAACTAAGTTGAAGGATCAAAAAAACCCTGTTCTCCTCTGTATCTCCAAGTGTACCCCTGTGCTCCTTCATATCTCCAAGTGTATCCCTGTGCTCCTCTGTATCTCCGAGTGTACCTCTGTGCCCCGCTGTATCTTCAAGTGTACCGCTGTGCTCCTCTGTCTCTCCAAGTATACCTGTGCTCCTCTGTATCTCCAAGTGTACCCCTGTTCTCCTCTGTATCTCCAAATGTACACCTGTGTTCCACTGCATCTCAAAGTGTACCCCTGTGCTCTGCTATGTCTCCAAGTATACCCCTGTGTTCCTCTGTATCTCCAAATGTACTCCTGTGGCCCCAGCATTTCTCCATGTGTATTTCTGTGCCACCAACGCATCTCCAAGTGTGCCCCTAGCATGGCTCTAAGCACCTCCATATCTCCAAATGTGCCTCTGTGTGCCTCCAAGTCCGTAAGTGTCCACAGTTATCTCACTCAGAAGAGCCCTTTCCAGAGCCGTGATCCTCCACCTGTGCCCTGATCCAGCTGCCAGAGACTTTGCACTGTAGCCATGTGGAGTTGTAGAGAAGTTCCCAGCATATCCTTCAGCGGCTGAGGTCTGTGGAGGAAAGATATGCTAGATGGCACCGCCGAAATTTACATGTCACAAGAATTAATAAGAAACGTCAGTGTTAAAAATCCCATCATTTTGAGTAAAAAAACAAAAGTCTTGGAGAACAAAGCAATGAGACGGGATGGACTTTCCCCCAGAACTAATGTCAGGTGCTCAATTGTGCACATTTTCACCTTAATCAAATAACTGCTGATTGTGTTCATTGCTCATTAAAACAACCATTCCAATCTAGAAGCACGACTTCACCATGATCATACATGAACATTTCACCTGCACTGCAAGAGTTAACTACTCCATCTTAGTCTAGGTCCAAAATAAAAAAAGAAGATATACTCGCCCGATCCTCAGACCTGCCTGGCTGCTAGACCGGTCCCACAGCCAATGCTCCCCCGGGGTTCTGGAGTCTAAGGTCCCATGATATCAACATGTCCATTCACTTGCATTGAACACGAGGACACCGAGGGACACTCCACACCCGGAGCAGAGAGAGAGAGGGGGGTGAGCAGTCATCGCCACAGCACTGAGGTTCGGGTGAGTATATTATTTTAGACCCTAGAACAAAATGAGCAGCTAACCCCCACGGCAAAGTAAATTTTTTTTAACTGCCCAGAGTTCTTAACTTCATTGAAATGTCAAATAGTAGGCCAATGGAAACTTTGGGTGAGCTCTGGTGCAGCAAAATTCAGACACGTTACATTTTTCTGCACCTCTCCACAACACATTGAGGTGCGCATGGAGCACATAGAAAACAATTATTTTCTGTCTGACTTACTGGTGACCCGCATTGGTCCAGTGCGGAAAACACGCGTGGTGTGATATAAAGTCTGACCTTAAACCCACAGAGTCATTACAGCGCAGCTAGTACATAAGATTGTGCAGACAAATATAGAATAATAGATTCCCAGCAATTCCTGGTCACAAGCAGCCCAGTCAGCTCACCACATGCAGGGAACTTGGGATCATCCTAAAGAAGAACTCCAGGTTTTAGAAAAATTAACCCTTGCAGTGTGGCTACCCCTGCACTGCAAGGGTTAACTGCTTGTGTTTCTCTAGGGGCGATAAAGAAGAAATACTCACCTGATCCTCGATCCTGTGGCAGTGCCCGCTCACCTCTCTACCCCTCCCCTCTGGCTGTGATAATGGGGTGCTGATGTTCCTTGGCGTCCTCACGGCTAATGCCGGTGACTAGATTGTATTAGATGTAAAGGGACTTAGAACATTGGAGCCCAGGGGAAGAAGAGGCTGCAGACCAGCCTAGTAGCCAGACGGGATTGAGGATTGGGTATTTCTTTATTTTCTCCCCTAGAGGAAAAATTAGCAGTTAACCCTTGCAGTGCAGGGCTAGTCCCAATGCAAGGGGTTATTTTTGTAAAACCTGAAGTTCTTATTTAATCTGTCTAGTCCTCTAATTTAGCCTCACAGGGACTAGTACTTTTATAAATCCTTGCACTCCCTGCAGTCCAATTTGTTCCATGATATTTTCACAACTGAAATGCATGTCTAACCAGAAGAAACGTGTTTGTGTGTTTTCGATAGTTATGCATCAAGCAGCAGAAAGGTATTTGTAATTCATGAGTTTAGACATTGTGAATAAAGGTCTCTTCCTCACCAGTATGAAAATGGGGCAGAGACCAGACCCAGCAGCTAACTTAGGCCAGTCAAGTCAGCTTTTTGCTGGTTTTTGTTTTATTTCAGTTCTTTTAAAACGGTGACCATTTTCCAATATATTTTCATTATTAAGCCAAAATGAATGCTTAATTTAAAAAATGCAATGAAGTGTCAAACACAAGAACATTATACAACTGCTGTCATCATGACTAAACCCTGAAAGAACTATGTAGCTGTTTTGAAGAAAGATAAATATTTCAAACCCTTCATGACGTATATATTTTTCCTCTTTCTTCTTACACCCTACGTATGGGTATCATACCCTAAGGAAGAATGTTGAAACATTGACCCTATATAGGGTTGTCATCTATATGCATGTACATGGTAATACATAGATGTGGCCACTAGGTGTCTCCATTCACCTCTCTAGTATAAACACCATACATGGTTTTAGAGATCTCTTGTATCTTTCTTTAAAATGTACATTGCAAGAAGTCAAAATTCTGTTATAAACACCTTGCTATTAAAGTGCAATTCTCTAAAAGCAAACCTCCACCATGAGCACCTTGGGCTAGCTTCTTTTGTTGACGACTTAATACCTGTTGTATACCTCAGCATTTAGGGCCGGTTCACACCACTTCCAGTGTGTTCCAGCACGGTTAGCTGCTGGAACGCATTAGAAAATCCTCCCTGGGGTGAGGGGGCGTAGCAGTGTATTCAAATCAATGGCACCGCCACCCCTCCTTCCAGTGTGATCGCTTGTACCAGAACTTGTGACACATCAATGCCCACGTTCTTGTCCAGTGCGATCGCAAAAATAGTCCCCACATCTTCCCTCTTAGTCCTACCTGCACAACCCCTCCGTTGTCCCCAGGAGTAGTATCCGAGTGGTAGGTAACCTCGGCACTCCAGCTGTAGTGAAACTAAAAATCCAATCATGCCTCTGCAACTCATGCCTGTGGCTGTCAGTGTCTTATGGTACTTTTAGTTCTACAACAGCTGGAGTGCCAAGTTTGCCTATCCCTCCTTCATAGGTTGGATTGTCTCCAATAACAGACTGAATAATTTCTACACATCATGGCATAAACGTTTCGTTTTTTTCCAAGACAAATATAAACTTCATGCCTCAGAACTTCGTCAATCTCTCCACATTAAAGACTATCAGCAGCCATAGAAAAGGAGATCAGCAGCAGCCACTGTCACAATTTGAACTTGAATGTTGGAATAACCCAGGACCGATATGTCTTCTGTATACTCCTACCTCTGAATCGGCCACCGCAGTATGTGGGGAAATGGGAAGCCAACTTGGGTACTTACCTTCATACGTTATGGCAAAGATTACAGACACAGCAATCATCCTGGAGCACCCTTTGCACCCGAACCCATGCACGATTCTACTTACCAGAAAGCTCAACAATGTTTCCTCCCATCATTTCAAGCTTTTGACGTATCTATTCACATTCATTAAAACCATAGCAAGATCTTGAAAGTCCCCTATACTTCATTTTCACAAAGTCAAGAATAGGATAAAAAGACAGATATAAAAAATAATGTCAAAACGGCTCGAAAGGATGCAAGTTTTTTTTTAAATGCTTTATTTATGTATTTGCAAACAAACAGGCATAAGGCAACAGGCACGTGACCAAACCGTGCCACAGGTGGTGATCAAGAAAAGAAAAAACCATGAAGCTTGCAACTGATAAGTGGCTACGGCCTATTCACTATTATGTAGGGAAGGATGCAAGCTTTTGACAGAATCCAGACCCCCTGGGTTAAACATTTTCTCCTGACAACTGTAGTTTGGGAAAGATTTGTAGCAGAAACCACCCTGCGGCATGATGCGTATTGCCTCTTAATTAGAACTCTCAACCTCTCCCCCCATACTTCTTCCCTTCTCCTTACTCTAGGGCTGCAACAACTAAAAGACTAAATCGATAATCGATGCAAATACTTGGCAACTATTCTCATCGATTAGTTGGAGGGAGATTTTTTTTTATACAACCAATCGATTAGTTGAAAAAATAAATCGGGCAACTAATTGATTATGAAAATAATCGCTAGCTGCAGCCCTACCTTACTCTTCCTTTCGGATCCGCTTTGACGATGCTTCCATGTGTATAGAACATTGTCAAGTACAAAAGGTCAATTTGCGTGTTGACATTTCATTGCTTGATATACTTCAGCTCAGAACTGGAGCTGAGGGAGTTGTCTATTTTTCCAGTTCATTCTCTGTTTGGGGTAATAGATATATGCACACTCTCACTAATTACCTTTTACAATGTATATGCTGTTTTCTAACCACTTACTAAATGCCAGGAAATGCTATAGGCGTTTGTTGAAACTAAACTACCGTTTGGGACCCCTAGGAGATCTTGGCATAAGTAGGCGCAACTTTTTTTTGCAGACTATGGCAGATACTCCCCAAAATGACGACATTTGCACTCTCCCTCATTACGGCAATCTTCATTCCAGGTCTAGAGTCTTCTTTATTGACTGGTCACGCATGATGTAACTTCCTCGCATGTGCACAGGAATTACTTAATTGTACTCAGCTCTCAGTGTACAATTAGGAACACAGTTCTAGCAGTCAGAGAAGGAGCTTTCATTACAGAAAAGTTTCTTCTACAAAACCCAACCTGCTAACAATTTATAAAAATGGCATTGAACTTCTGCTTTAAGAAGTTCAGAACTGGGGTGATCCATAAGTTATCAACTACATGTGAAAGTCTTTATTGGGTGATTACAGACACATGCTACAACTGCTCATTTTGGCTTGGACATCTAGGCATCAATGACCCCCCCTGGTCATGAAAGGGTTAACCAAAAAAGAACCAGCAACTTGTTTTAGCAAAAAAAAAAAATACATTCTATTATAAGACTTTTATTAATGGGCAGTGTTACACACCATAACATGTGGCATTAGCATCTTATGATGATAGGAATACAAAAGTAAGTGGGGCATCGCTGGTCCTCATGAATATTGAAGTTAAAAAAAAAATAATTTAGTTCAAATTCATTGAGTGTCTCAGTTCCTCCTTCCACCCCCTCGTCTGTTTCTGCCTCCGTCTCTATTTCCACCTCTCTGGTTGTTGCGTCTTCTGTCAAATGATCTCCCACCTCTGCCGCCTCCTCCTCCTCTACCGCCCCTACCACGTGGGCCATCGTCTCTTCTGGATTCGTGAATTGCTGGAAGCTCAGTTGCCACAGACAGCTGCCAACGCCTTGAATCTTTCCAGGAATCCTATTATGCAGAAATCAAGGTTCATTTTCATAACAATTCAATGTATCTGCTTTAAAAAGCTGAAGGCTAAAAAGGTTAAAACCAGTGTGACCAAATGAGTTCTAGTTTTAAACATTCTGTGTGGACAAGCTGTACTGCAAATGTCAGGTTTATGCAGCAAGATGGTGCAAAGAGCAACAATGAGATTTGAGATAATCGCCTCACATTTTGGTGAGATCAGATGATCATCACCAGGGCTTGAAAGATCCGCTCGTCCTCTCATCTGTGGCGAGAGGACGCCGGAGGCAGACGAGTTACATTCAAGCGATCGGGCTTCACTAGAGACACCCGATCACGTGTATTTGCTGCCGCTGTCACTGCCGTTGCCGGTCCCGGGATCTGCTGTGCCTGGTGGGGCCGGCTGCTCTGTGACCGGAGATCAAATGGAGAGGACCTGTCATGTAAATTGGCTATCACATAGGGAGCTTCTTAGCCCCCTAAGTGATAGCAATAAAGTGTAAAAAAAGAATAAGAAAATTAACCACTTGCTGACCCCCTTCCTGGCCAGGCCATTTTTCAGTATTCAGCGCTGCAGTACATTTATTCCGTCATGCAACGCTGTACTGAAATTAATTTCATACCATTTTTTGGGGACAGATAGAGCTTTCTTTTGGTGGTATTTAATCACCACTACAGGTTTTTTTTTTTTTTTTTACTATATAATGAAAAAGTACTGAATGCCCACCCGCATTCAAGAAGCCACTGTCCGGCCGTTTAATTACAACGGCCAGACAGCAGGCAGTTAAAGCATAAAAAACATTTCGTGTTTTTTATTTTTTTAAGTCCCCCGCCCCCCACACGCACGCAAACATGCGTCAGGTGCAAAAACGATTGCGCCTGTTGTGCCGCACATGTTACATATCACCGCGAACGCCGCAGCGTGAGCAATAATTTTAGGGCCATTAATCTCTGCTAACACTAAACTGATAAGCAGTAAAAGTGTCGCATATGGCCAATTTCGATGGGATAGTTTTTTTGTGACTTTGCGGATGCGTGCAATTTTAAGGCTTGACATGTCTGGTGTCTATTTACCTGACATGACCCCGTGTTACATTTTACCAAAAAGCTGGGACGGGGCTGGCTGTAAACCTAATTGCTATAGTGTACTGTAAGTGTGTACTGTATATGTAGTACATATATACAGCACACACGTCCACTACACTACAACAATAGAGTTACAATTCTCCCCTGCTAACATGAATAGGTTAAATCATGCTCCATAGTACATAATATGTAGTTGTACTATTGATCATTTAAAGTCACCTGTCCCTTTAAGGAAAAGAATCGGTAATTGGTATCGGCAAGTACATGGTGTTGAAAAAGTGGTATCGGGACATCCCTAATATTTGCCATAACACAGTTTGAGAATGACTTACTTGAAAATTCTTCAGAGTTACTTCTTCAACATCAAAACAAACACCCTGTTAGAAAGATAAAATTATTAGTTGTGTTGCAGAAAAATCTTGAAACTAAACAATGGTTTTGATTAAGTTTTATCATCTCACCATGGAATCCTTTAGAAGACACATTCGGTAAATTTGGGAATCGATGTCTTCTCCCATTTGTTCTTTAATTGCACGCCAAACATAGCTTAAAGTATGGATGGGAACAGAAGTCTTCAAAACAACTGTAATATAGCCCTGCAATGTACAATATACAAAACAGATGTCACACTTATGCCAATTCATTTAGCATCAATACATGTTTATTGACGTCTCTGTTACCTACTAAAAGTGGGATGGTCAAAATCCATCCATCCTACACTTTTACCTCATTAACATTTTGTGTTAGGTACCTGAATGCATTTTTAAGATTCAACAAAAATTTAACTTATTTGTACATCACTCGGCTGTAGGTCCTCTAATCATCTCTGAATTGGTGCCGACACTGTCCTTCCGTGATGGACTACAATCTTAATACAAATTAGTAAACTAACCGTGAGATTATAATCAATCACAGGAGTGAACTTTACAACACACACAGGCACCATGGGGAACAGAAGTAGCCACCCTCCAGAAGGAAGGACAGTCTCAGCACCAATTCAGAGATGATTTGAGAATCTACACCCGAGTGATACACAAATAAGATACATTTTTGTTAATAGTTAAAAAGGTACTTGGATGCATTTTTAAGGTTTAATTCCTGAGTTTAGTGTCTCTTTAATTATCAAGCTTACTTACAAATATGTGCTGACCAATAAACTTGTAAGTGTATTTCTAACTATAAAGTGCTCACTTGCTTTTTAGTTCTTTTATTAGTTAAAACTTACATGTACTACTTATACAAACAGGAAATCACAGTCAATGGCCAAGTATGCCAACTTTAAATCACTCCAGCACCTGAGGCTGCTCCCAGCGATTACATTGGGTAGAATTGGTGCAGCGGAAGAGGAAGCCCTAGTACTAAAATGTATGCCCAAGGTACTTCAATGAGGTTTTTACAATGTGCCTTGTACCCCCAAGGTTTTCAAGTGGTTAAAGAAGATTTGGTTGCCAGACGGGAAAATTTAACAAAATGTCTGCTCTTAAAGTGAACCTATAGTCAACTGTTGTGGGGATGCATA
Source organism: Nanorana parkeri (assembly GCF_000935625.1). NCBI lineage: Eukaryota > Metazoa > Chordata > Amphibia > Anura > Dicroglossidae > Nanorana > Nanorana parkeri. Next base: position 44,321 of record NW_017307273.1, on the reverse strand, counting down.
TATCAAGAATTAAAAAAAAAAGTTCTGAAATCGTTCTTTAGAAGAACTTTCTCCAGTATAGTCTCCATCCTGTGCTGGCCATACAACATAAACCAGTACATTTAGTGACATCTCTGATGAAGGGGTGGATCAGTCTGTACTGTGGTCCTTGTTTTTTCAGTTTTTTACACTTAAAGTATGTTTGCTTCCTATGCTGACAAGTATATATCCCACAAGCTACTGTCCAGGCCCTTTGGCATATTACCCTTATGAAAGGGACAGGTTGTGGAAGACCCCTAGTGCTATTATGACGTGTCAAAGCTCCTTGTTTTCTATTCACCTAATATTAGTGCATGGCCCTGTCTCTAATGCCTCCCTGATGCAGTTTGCAATTTAAACAGTTATTTTTAAACAAATGCTTTAATCACGTGTATACCCAATCACATACTAATACTACAGAACCCCTGACCTTTCTGAAACGCAAAGTTCAAAATGACAAATTCTGCCAACCTTGAAGGGTTAGTTTACCTTTTTCTATAACATTTAGAGTGCAGTCAAGAGGTCTCATTGGTTTACAAATCATAGCACCCATTAGAGAAATTGAGCTTTGTTTAAATTACATACCTGTAAGGCTAGCGATGCTTCCACAAAAAAGCTACTATTATACATGCCCAGGATGATCATTTTTGCCCTGTCCTGCATACAAGCTAGGACCGATGGTGCACCTCGATCACAGGAATAAATGTACTACATTGTCTATAAAACACATGGGCAGTGTGCTCCCCCAGCAGAACTAAGCTGCTCAACAGACCATCCATCCTAGCTTATATAGGCAGGATGGAACAGATTGCTCGGAATGCTCGTTTTTTGGGTTAAGCTTTACTGAAGCCGCACTTGGCCTACAGTTACGGAATTTAAATGACGTTTAAAGTAAACTTCTTTAAAAAGCACTATTTGTAAACTAATGGGGCTCCTTGACCGTACCGTACCGTAAATTTTATTATACAAGGTGAACTAACTCTCTAAAGCTGAAGTCCAGGCTGGAGAAAAGGTTAGACTTGCAATGGGGTTCCCCTCCCCGCTACAAGGGTTAACCGCTAGCTTTGTTTCAGGGGATTAGAACAAGGGTAATATACTTACCACTTTCCTCACTCCCTTCCTTGACGCTTTATGATCAGTCCCCTAGAGCTGCTTCTCTTCACCGCCTGACCAGTTGCAGCTCTCAACATCAAATATAATTCTGACCTGTATGCGAGGACTAGGGCTGCAGCTAACGATTATTTTCATAATTGATTAGTTAGCAATAGTAATTATACTATAATGTTCGGGTCGGGGCACTCACTGTCTGAACATTCCCTCCATGTCTTCTGCTGAAAGGTTTAGCCTGGATGCCGGCTCGTCCCCAGCCATAGTCTCCGTCCCCCGGCTGACACCCATCATGTGATCGGCCCGGCGTGCGCGTTCGGTGGGGGGGCGTGCGCTGCTTGAGTGTGGAGCCGCGTACAGGCAAGGTAATAGATAGCCGAATAATCGACTAAATCGAATCGTTGTTGCAGCTCTTGCGAGGACCCCCACCCATGTCTTGGGAGTGCCGGAGAGTGCAAGGGGAGAGACAAATAAGACTCAATTTATCGTGGTCATCTTCCCTTAATACTTGTAATGCAAAGGGGGGCCAACTGCAAGAGTAATTTTTTCTCTAGCCCGGAGTTCAGCTGTCATCCAGTAGTACCAAGATGACAAAACTACAGGTAAAACGTCCATTATTGACTCAGTCCTCTAAACAGTGTTTCCTGCCATTACTTCAAGTTAGTTTTCTCTACTTATTCATAGAATGTGTGTGTAGTTAGAGTGTTGTCACCGTTTCCATGTTGAGAAGTGATCGCTGTTTCAAGGATGAAGCTCCAGAAATATGAGCTAAAGCTGCTGCAAGTGCATTTAATGCTCCCTTCTTCTCAATTAGCTCTTCTGCATATACTTTAAAATGTTCAACAACATCAACAGGGATGGAATCCAGAGACCTAAAACCATTAAATTAGATTAGCACCAGAAGCAGTAAAATGATCACACAATGCATTTTTAAGATTTAACTCCTGAGTTTAGTGTCACTTTAAAATGAGTAAAACTACTAATATAACGCTATATAAAGCAGAAAGCCAGGAGTTCCTTGCATGGACCTTTAAATATATGTCAGTGTTGCCCCAGGAGAGCCTAAACTGTAAAGACATGTTCGCTCTTTACCAAAACGTTACGATCGTGACAAGTGTACTTACAGTTATGCCACATGTGTACTGGCCGTGTATTTTGCTGTTAGACAAGAATTATACTGCGGCAACCACTTGTTGCAGAATAACACATGACCCCAATAAAGTTGAGTACTTTGACAAGGAAACTGCAACCAGCTCTGTCCCATCCTCTCCAGTTCTTTTGTTGGCTCATCACTATGATACCATACTAATAATGAGTCACAGGAGAAGGAAGATCAAAGCAAGCAACCTCAGCACCTAGTTTCATTAAGTTTGATGTGGCCTCTTTCTTTTAAAAGTAATCAGATTGTAACAAGTATCTAAACTGCACATGGAAACAAAAGTGCAGAAAAAACAATTACCCCGCTGTGCTAAACCTCTACACTTTTTGTTTTGGATTTCCATTAGTTACCAACCGTAGGTCACTCCCTTATATATTTCATTCTTGGTGTTATTTCAATTGCAATAAAGACTTTAAAACATTTATAAAATAAAATTACTTGATTGCATCAGCGCTGGAGGACTGGGCAACATTTAGTATTGATGGGATACCGACTCGTCTGAATGTGATACCCTAGTGGGGAGAAAAAAAAAAAATGGAAGTTATGGACTTTTGCAAGCAGTACTACATTAAGCTTTGCGAGCATGACAAAACATTAACACTTCATTCCATGGGCCTCTAATCTAGAACACACATGAGCTCAAACATCTGTGCTGCTTGATCATACATTTACATACCGTGCTCCTCTCCACAATTGGTAGGTAATGTCTGTCTCTGGGTTCATAAAGAGAGATGCAGATTCCTGTGCGCCCAGCTCTACCTGTACGTCCTGAACGATGGACATATGCATCTGCTTCCTACAGATAGGGCAATTACAGCTCTATTAGGTACAAGTTACAAAAACTGTTCTGCAATCAGCATTTCAGATAAACCAGTTATTGAATACATCAGTGACAAGAGGTTCAGGAACAATATCGTATACAGTATTTACAAAAACAAACAAAAAAAGCTAGCCGAACAAAGATCTGGATAACTACACGAAAACATACAAAAGTCTCACCCTTGGTGCAGAAAATAACACGACTAGATCAACTTCTGGAATGTCTAGACCTCGAGCAGCCACATTGGTTGCAATAAGAACTTCGAATGACCCACTCCTAAAGCCTTTCAAGATGACTTCACGTTCCTTTTGCTGAAGGTCACCATGTAGAGCTTTGGCACTCTGCAGAAAAAGTAATGTTAAAATATGATTTCAGTATGGCGGATGTTGTATCCTGTAAAATATACCGGCTTTGTGTTAAAAAAAAAAAAATCCACAGAAAACCTTTGAAACTTTTTATGAGCTGCTTTCTACAAGCATTTTTCCATGTGCATCATATATATGATGAAATAAATATAACACACTAACTAAAAAGGTGTGTATGGGACACATCACAATACTTGTAGAAAATTTGAAAAGAACACAGACCTGTTTCAGGGAGCCACAATTGGTTGATAATTCGTGAGCTTCTAGTTTGGAGTCACAAAAGACGATGGTTTTCCCATGACTTCCACTATAAACTTGAATAATGTCACCAAGGGCAGCGGCCTTCTGGTATCGGTTACACTCAATAGCCAAATGCTGCAGAAAAAAGAAAAAGACATTTTGAATGAACAGTTTAAGTGTTGGTTCCATTTTCTCATTATTAATCTGGTTAGGTTAGTATAATCAAAAGCTCCCCCTTTACAGAGCACAAACATACAATACAAGACAACCAAGTTGATATCAACCATCTTGTAATATACAATACTCAGACTGGAAGAGAAAAGGTCAATACAGCGTGCTTGCTAGCATATTACTGATGCTTACATAAGGGTATATAATGTCAGCAGAACATCAGAATTTATTCTTTAATTTAGTTAATCAAATGAGGGAGTAATGATTTGCTGGCCAGCTTCCTGAACAATCAGGAATCAAGGCGGTGTCATTACACACCGCTTGGCCAGCTTCTTGACCAATCAAGTGACAAGGGAACATGGAGTTGGCTTTCCGAGGGAGCATGGAGCCAGCTTCCTGGCCAATCAGTAAGCGAGTCATTACCCAACCGACTTCCTGATTGGCCGGGAAGCCAGCTCCCTACATGCCGCCGACTTCCTGGCCAATCAGGAGGCCTGGAAGTCAGTCATTAGCCACCCCCTGGCTTTTTAGCTGGGAAGCCAGCTCTATGCTCCCTGGTACCTACGAGTACTTGCCCAAATACTCGGTATCAGCACTAATACTAGTATCAGTATGTATTGGTGCATCCCTACTCAGAATGATTATGAAGCTTTGGTCTACTGACCTCAACGGTGGTGGCAGCCCTCTGACTACGGTGTCCAACAAGGTCAATCTTTGCGTACTCATTTTTCATGTATTTTTTGGCAACCTTGTACATCCAGTCTGGGCATGTTGCAGAGAACAGAAGAGTCTGTGGATTCTGTGAAGGATCTTCAAAATAGAACAGAAAAATTTCACAATTAGCTGTTACATTTCCAAAACTACTGCAATGTTGTTGCTGGGATAGAAGATAAAGCTATATGACAATACTGACTTTCATAAAATTGAGCAAGCGTCATTATACCCTTCCCACCTGGTTACTGTGTAGAACAGAAAACGACCAAAGGGAGGAGGGACTCAACATGAAATTTGCATACAAATCTAAAAAAACTGATGCAACCACATCTGAAAATGAGTAAACTGCAATATATTAAATGTTTGGGTTTAGATACGTTTTATTATTATTATATAGTACTTTTCTGTTTTGTCTTTTTACCTGGTCAGGGGTACACAGTTGCACAAACAGGCAAGTAAACTTACAGCAAAAGTGTTTTTTTTATATCGATAACTTGTTTGACACTTACCAGCTTTGTAACGGACAGATAAGATTTCTTCCACCTGTTCTGCAAACCCCATCTCCAACATCATATCCACCTCGTCTAGCACCACGTGTTTCAGTACAGTGAGGTTCAATTTATAATTCTGGATAAGGTCCCGTATACGACCAGGTGTTCCAACAAGCAAGTCAATTCCAGTTTTCAAAGCAAATACTGAAGACAGGGAAGAGAGGCATATAAAAATGTTAGCTGTAAAATGTTATTTCTTATTATACTAAATTGTATTAATCATGCAGCCAGCAGAAACTTCATGGCTGGAAGACTTAAAGTGGACCTCTACTGAAGAGTTAACAAAGATGTATTAACTTCCAGTGGACCTTTTACAGCAGGGGTGCCCATGAGGTCAATCGCAAAGCGAACAATGGAACCTGTCCTCCCGCCTTAAATGGCAAGGCCCAGCAGTAGTCTCAGGGCTTTTGGTTGTCTACACAAGGGAGGTTTTTACAGGTAAATAACATGCATAAAATCATATGGGGAGATGGTTTATGAAATGACTCCACAATGTTTTTAATTTCTATATCTACAATTCGTAGGCTCTCAGGGTTTTTCAATGCAGGTTAATCACCTTGGACTAAAGGGTAGCACAACACCATCCCAGTATATGAAGTTCATTTCAATATGAGAAAAGTGCAAAAAAATGGCAAGATTATATAAACTGACATTTTCTGTAACATGTGTAATTTTATGCCCCATGTAATCCCTAGAAACCATCTGTGATGAGAATGGAGGGATATGACAGTACAGCAACAGTCACTACAGGTTCTAAGACACTTTGTGATTTGAAATGATGAATAGGAGAAAACTCACCTTGCGGCTGATAAGGACTTCCTCCATAGAAGCAACATGTCTTCAGCTTTTTAGATATGCTCCGAATTTCATTCATAATCTGAATTGCCAGCTCTCTAGTAGGAGTAAGGATCAGCACCTATGAAGAGTGAAAAAACCACTTCAGTGTACACACCAACACAAAAATAATGACGACCCTTTCACTACTGCCAGTAGGTACTATGTCACGGCAGTAACTGGATGTAAACAATGGCCACAAAAGAAGCGATGAGCTTGCGCAGCAGCGAATTGTTTAAAGATACCCATATAGTTTGCATGTTCCCCCTGTGCTTGCGTGGGTTTCCTCCGGTACTCCAGTTTCCTACCACACTTCAAAAGACATGCTGGTAGGTTAATTGGCTCCTGCCTAAATTGGCCCTTGTATGCAAGTGAGCTAGGGACCTTAGATTGTAAGCTCCTTGAGGGTAGGGACCGATGTGAATGTACAACTATGTAAACAGTTGTGTAAAATTGTCAGCGCTATATAAATACTTGTAATAAATATACAGACACCCACCCATTATTTACTACTTAATGTTTAAACTGTTTGGATGACAATAGAGAACACTGGAAGAGACTAGTCAAGGATTGTCACAAAAAGGTTTGGGAGGCAAGACTAGATTTTGCTACATTATGCTAAACCCAACACTAAGGCTTCATTCACATGAGACTACCGGCTGTGAATTTGCTCCAAGAATCTGTGGTGGTTTCCGGATAGATGAAGTAGCTCAGCCTGTACAAAGCAAAGACAAGCAGGCAGTGGCCGCAGCTCTCCGCCTGTGTTTGGAAGTAATCTCGCATGGAGCGATTGCCTCCAGTTAGACAGAAGGGGCAATCCCCAGTCTCTAAATGCAGGTAATCGCTCCATAGGCAATTACATCCGAACACAGGCGGACAGCTGCGGCCTGTCAGTAAGTCTAATGTCAGCCTGCCATTACATGGTCGGCTGCTGCAACCACAGTCAGCCTATTATTGCTTTATGCAGGCTGAGTGGCCGCAGCTATATGGAACCACTAGCAATGTCTGCTGCAAGGAACTGCAGATTCTTGCCACATGAATTCGCAATCAGACCTTAAAGTGTCCTGTGAATGAGATCCAAGTCATAGATATTTGATGGGAGTCTTCTACATACATTTTTGATTAATGAACTGAATATATTTAAAATACTGCCAAAAAAAAGAGAAAAAGGCAAATTTCGTACCCTTGGTGGGCGTCCCTGCGCAAGAGGCTGTTTATCTTCAAGTAGCTTCTCAATCAAAGGAATGGCAAATGAGAAGGTCTTCCCTGTGCCAGTACGGGCCTGGACAACAACATCTTTCCCACTGAAGGCAGTGTGGAAGGTTTTGGATTGTATGGGGAACAGGTAATTGACTCCTTTGGCTAGAATACAGAGAAGTAAAGAACACAAATCCAACCATTAAAGTCAAGGTACTTATGACTCCACTCCAAATCCCATCCATTTGGATTTTACTATGAACATTGCAGAGGGTCAACATTCCTCACTCAGTAACCAGGTTCATAGATATCAGGAAGAGAAACATTAGCTTTTTCAGAAGGAATGATCAGCAAGTATTCTCGAATTTTAAACTTCAATATTTTGAATACCAGGCCCTGAAATTAGGAGATCTGAGCACTTCTACTTTCTGGTTTGGAACACATGTCCTGTCCGGAAAGAGGCTGACTTACTAAAGGAGTTGATCATCTCCAAACAACTGGTGTTAATATTCACTTCAATTATCTAATCATGTGAACAACAAAATTCATGTTTACTTATTTCACCTGCAGCTGATCGAAGAATTGAATTAAATATTCACACAATTAACTGTATGAAGATACTCATCTTTATTAAATTAGCCCAAACGTATTGGACTGAGGATCTGGATAAAATTCAGGCAAATGTTTTCCAGAAGCAGGTGGACAATGGTAGCCTCAATATTCCTCTCATTACAAGTTTACTTTAAGGCTAGATTCACACCTATGCATTTTTCCCCCAAATACATTTCCCATTGAAATCAGGGGAAACGCAGGGTAAGAGATGTGTATTGATGCATTTCCATTGATTTGGATGGAAAACTCATTCAATAAAAATACAAAAGGTGGGAACCAAACCTAAGACTTAAACCCGAGTAGTTTTATTAAACATATATTATGCTGGCCAAGGAACTTCGATGGTGGCTGAACATTAGGCTACAATATCACAAATACAGGTTTACTTCTGGCACCAACAGATATGTGAGAATGGATGGATCAAGCGACTATCAGAAGAGAGAATATTTAGAAATTAAATTTACCTTTTAGATTAGTAATCGTTTCCTCTGAAATTGGAAATTTTGAAAAATCTCCCGCAATTTTTTCCAAATTAATTTCCTGCGAAGAAAAAAAAAAAAAACCACCACAAGCTTGCGTTAATCTTTACTTCTGCAAAGCAGTATATGTTGTTACATGTGTCTGCTGTGCTCTGGGATGTTTTGGGAAATATATTGGACATACTTCATCCTCCTCTTTGGACTCCTCATTCAGCCCATTTACTTCAGGCTCCGTTTTTCTTTTCTTTGCTGCAGGAGCATCGCTGTCGTCACTGTTAACATTTTCTTTTGCTTTCTTGGAATTTTTCTTTGTTTTATTTTTTTTGCCACTCTAGAACGGATCAAAAAGAGAGATTAAATGAAACATTAAAAATAAAAAAAAACAAAGTAAATCGTTGTTACAGCATACACAAAATTAAAATGCAGGCCACACAACATGACAGTAAGAAATAACTTACCGATTCACTACACATTAGAAAATAAAAACATTTTACTCTTTAAATAGATTTCAATGTTATGCACATAAAAGAATGTCCATATAACGCCTAAGAGCCCCCGCAGGTGTAGGGCTTAGTCACACGGTTATCTGCAGTAGGAGAGCAGGACATCATAGAGGACTAGAATCTAACCCCCACTAGTCAACGGAAAGACTCCAATACAAGAAGTGGCGCGTTGAAACTTAGTAACAGTTTCAACATGTTTGGTGGGTGCAGTCAGTCTGTTGTGGGCTACGGTTGACAGAAGGCGTGTTCTAAAATGCGTCACGCATTGCTTCTGGTACGGCAATTTCTGTCAAATAAAAAACATTAAAATGTGTTCTCATCCACCTTATTCACCGGATCTGGCACTGTGCGACTTCTGGTTCTTCCCCAGTCAAAATGACCATTAAAGGTGAACGCTCTGTATCGATCCAGGACATTGAGGCAGCCATGACAGTGCAACTAAAGATACTTATGAAAGAGGACTTCCAGAACTGCTTCTCAAAGTGGCAAGAACGATGGGATGTCCCGCCTCCTCGCCCTCCACCACGAGGCAAGCTCCACAGAGCACCAGACAGGGCAAATAGCCTGAGGGAAAGATGGGCTGAGTACCTACACTTAGGTTTGGGAGAGACCAGCTACCTCTTCTATGGAACAACCTCTGTACCACAAGAAGGCAAGGCTCAGGAATCCAGTACCCAAGCAGAGCCCCACAGAGGGTGACTGCTGACCTCAAGGCCATCCAGTCGGGACAAAGAAACAAACATTGCGCTGACCGATACGGTAACAAACACAATCAAAAACTGAGGGACGAGGGGGGTGGGAGGGCTTTTTAACCTTGTCTGATTGTGTTTCCTGTAGACTGAAGATCCAATCATCTCTCAGGTTGCTGTCCTGGAAGATGATTGGAGAAAGTGTGTTTGAAGCGAGGGGGATTAATGGCAATGTGTCTTTTACTGGAATTGAATTGCTTTTAATTAAAATGTGCACTATTTTTTTTAATCACACCTCGTACATCAGAGAAAAGGGCAATATGTTTTCCTGTTTCAGTGCAGTCTCAGTGGGGACAGGCCATGATCCTGCATAAAGAACAATTCTTGAGGTCTTACTCTTCTATGTAAAAAGTAAACAATCTCTACCTGAGAAAATGGAGGTTGCATGTTGTTTTCTCCATGTCAATATGTTCAATAGTAATGTTAGGAAAACAGTCAACAAAATGAACACCTACTAATGTTAATCCCTTATGACCATTGTGTATACGGCATTTGTATCCTCAGGAAATCTTTTTTTTTTTTTAATAATTTGACAGTCTGCTTGTGCTTCATCATAAGGGAAAAAAGCAGCATTTTCATCTAAAACAATGTAGTTAAGGTGTTATGCTCTTCACAGATATCTGTCAACATTTAAGAATCAGAGTATCTGGCTGACAGCCTCTCAATCTACAGTAGGTGCAGTCACCATCATAAATAAGTATACACAAAACCCACTTAAAACAATACACTGACTGTTTTGCCCAATCAGATGTATTATACTTCCCCCTTCCTCCCTATGTGGAACAGTGATGGGCATGTTTTTAGAAAGGAGAATTTTTTTTTTTGCAGTAGAAGTATTCGCCTCCATCCATGCCATCCCCGTAAAATCCTCTAGTTGCCCAAGTGTTCCAGAAACGCTTAATCCCAAAATCAGCAAGTATGCAGGCAGAGAATTGCCAAATACACCCAATAAGTTGTCTCTGTAGTCTAAATATGCCTAATCAATTACTGTTCAGATAACGAATCTTGTAACACTCCCCATTACCTGCAACACACGACATTAAAGCTGAGCTTGAGCACAAACGGCTCCATGCATGATAGAAATACATATCTGGGAGTAGTTTTACCTGCCCAAGGATTTGTATTTCTGTAAATGCGGTGCTGGTATATGCAGATACAAGCAGCACAGCCAGGCCGAGGGGGAGGGTCAGACTCTGCTATATTTAAAAGATAAGTGCACTTTAGACCAATGTACTTATCCATTAATCAACACAGGCCACCTCCCTGACTCCACCTGTTATTGGAGAGTGAAGGAGAAGCAGCAGACTGATAAGCTCATCATTCTGCTCTCTCCACCAGTCAACATGTTCTTGGTCAGAACAAAAACACTGCAGCATGCCCAATTAGCTCCCTTTGATCTTCCAGTCAGAGTTCTGCTCTACAGAGGGTTATAACAATATGAACCCCATAAAATGTAGCTCCATACAATGCTTGCATTCAAAGAATTGAATTGTTTCATAAATGTATTTGGTGTTTCCCTTTCCCCTATATATGGCTGGAGCTCGGTATTAAATTAGGACAATGTCACTCTCAGAGAAGAAGGTACACTGCACATTACAGCTGTTATGAGGCTGTAGATCTGGCCAGAGAAGAGAACACACAGGACATAGCATTACCATCATAAACCTGGTGGCTGACAGATGTCTACAATGTAGCACTTCTTACTTTTTCTTCATCGATCTCAGGCTCAGGTTCGGCTGCCTCTTGCTGTGCTTCCGGTTCTTCTTCCTGATCCTTTTTTTGCTTTTTCTTTTTTACTTTCTTCAGTGTTGGAGCATCTGAGATGTCTTGCTCCTCACTCAACTGCTCAGCTGCTTCAGGAGAACTCTCTTTTTCAGCAAGCTTCTTTTTCTTCTTCTTCAGTTTCGGTGTCTTCTGTCATGAGGAAATGGAAACTTAGCCGAAGGCCACAATATGTACAATACATGAGGAAAAAAGATTAAACAAGTACCTGATCGTTATTATTTGAATCTTCGGTCACCAGGCCGTTGAGTTCAGTTGCTTGCTCAAAATCAAGTTCTTCCGTGTCCCCATTTTGGATTTTCCTCTTGATCTTCTTGGGTGTGGGAGTTTTAGACACTTTCTGGAAAAGAACATAAGACGTGGTCAGGGAAACAAGGAGTGTATCTGAAATGGCTTATGATGGAAACACTTTACAAAACGTGATGTGGTGTGCTGAAAGGAATAGAACAAACCAGGAGTGTCATTTAGGAAATTAAAGCCCAACTCCAGCTTAATATGTTTTCCCCAATACTTAACATAAATTGCAGCTTTTGCTGCAATAATCACCATCTACCTATGGTTGTCCCTCACAGAAAGTCAGCCGAGTCCAACAGCTGCGCTCCTAGGTAGAACCTGAGGAGCCAGTATACAGGCAGTCATGGCCCCCAGCCCGTGTAATCCTCTGACCTACAGAACGTGTGGCCATCAGCCAGTATGCCAGCACTGAAGGCACGTATACATTACTGCTGTGTGACATGCATGCACTTGTTCTACTCCACCTACAGAATGCTGCTGGATGGAGAATCGGGAGGTCAAAGTGCCCTCTGAAATAAAATTTTCAGGTAAATAGGGGCATCATTAAAAATAAGTAAAAAAATAAACCACCACCATCAGAAAGGGATTTGTCAGTTTTATTTGTACTTGGAATTAGTATTTAAAGGAGAACTATGGGGTCAGTGTTTTTCCCCATAGTTCTCCTTAGGGTAACGGGAGGACACAAACTAGGGTCCTCCCGTTACCCTAAGCTCAGTATACCGCGAGCTACCGCTCGCGGTATACTGAGACGGCGCACCTGGAGCGGAACCCGTTGTAGATGAAGGGATCCGCCCAGCTGCGTGAGTGACAGCTGGCTCTGCCTATCTAGAGGCAGAGCCAGCTGTACCCGCCCCCTCCCCCGTCCGTTCCGCCAGTCAGCGCTGGCAGATCGGAGAGGGGAATCCAGCCCCTCCCCCTGTCACGGCAGAGAGCCGTGACAGGATCGAGAGGTGAGCGAACCCGGTATGTGTTCGCTCACCTCCCGATCTACTGAGCCGACCTGTGACAGTCTCATTGTTACAGGTCGGCTTAGAACTATGAGGTGAGTGGAAATCACTCATCTCATAGTTCTCCTTTAAATTCCCATTAAAAGTAACTTACCAATGTATCTTATACAGCGCTACAATTCCACTAATTACCTCTATACATCTGAATAAGCCAGGCCATTGTTTCCACAGGCACAACACAATAATCATATAAAAAGAAGAAGGACGCCGGGAATTTAAAGAGCTCACCCTTGCAGTGGTGCTACCTCAAAACTGCAAGGGTTAAGTGCTCTTTTTTGGTGTTTACAGTGGACCGGAACGCAGGCAATGTTTTCCAATGCGTCCGATTGCACTGCGGGCAGGGCTGCAGTGCCATTGACTTCAATGCACTACCATGCCACCTCCCGCCCCAGAACGAAGTGGGACGTTTGGTGAGTGATTGCTGTGCATTCCAGCAGGGAATGGCCCTTACAGCCCAGAGGGACTGAGGATCCAGTGAGTAATAAGAGTTTTATTTGAGCCCCCTAGACATAAGAATTTAACCCTTTACAGTGTGGAGGTAGCCCCACTGAAAGGGGTTTTTTAAGTTCTCAGAGTTCTATCTCAGCCAACTGCTGTTATTAGTTCTAATTATTAAATAATATTATACTATGTTATATATAAATATTATATATTATGATAGAATATGATATAACATACAGCAGATGCACAGTTTATTAATAGGAGATCGCAACGTTGACTTGAAAATTGAAATCAGAACAGCAGCAGGCTTTGAGAGCCATTTAAATGCTTTTCGTGCTCTGTATGTTATTTGCAAAATGCTAGCTGTCTGGCTTCAAAGCCAGAAACAGACTGTAAATGAGTGTCGGAATTCCCTAACTCTATACTGCTTCCAGGTAAGCAACACAGAAAGAGGTGAAGCCAAAGGATCAGCATGACAGCCAGGGAAGCAACGGCAGCCTACATAAGCCTCTCATGACAGGTGTGCATTAAAGAGACCCCGTGATCAATAAGAATTGCAAGTAAAAAAAAAAAAAACAGAAAATGTAAGTATTTAAATTCTGTGTTTTTCCTCATCATACATTTTTTAAAAAAATTCTCTTGCAATGTGCCTTAGAGCTTACTACAAAATTTTACTACTCCAGGAGGAGTCAAGTCCCTAGCACAGGCCCCTCCATCATTACATGTCATAGCCATCTTCGCTTCTGTCTTTGCTGGCCTAGCTTCTCCTTTCTTACTTCATCCCCCTACATAAAATGATATATAGCTGTTGGGGTGGGAAGAGTGAGTGAGATTATTATAAGGTGTCACTTGACTGACAACTCTGAGTGCTGGAGCTGCTGACATCACATACAAGATGGTGATTCAGGGCTATTGGATATCACCACAATGGAGGCTTTTACAGGTAAATAATATGCACACAATTCATTAAAAGCAGATATAGCCTCATGGGAACATTGTTGTTGAAATGGTCTGGAAACAGCTTGTCTGCCATGAGGAAGTATGGATGCTGCCATAGCTGAACTATACTTTACAGAATGCTAGTTCCTTAGCTGTTGTGCTGAATCTTGGGCTTCGATGCTGTCTGAGCCACTGACCCAGTACAGGAAAATATCAAAGGATTTCTGACATGATTTTCCAAGTCTGTGGCTCAAAAGTACTAGCCAGACAGAGCCAGGAATATAGCATTCTTAAAAGGAGGCAAACAATGGCAGCCCCTGTCATGGCATTGTCACTTTAGATGTTCAAAACATTCTCTGCAGGCAGTGGTCACGTGATCTCCTGCAATCACATGACCACTCCTGACCACCAAGACCTTTACAAGTACTCTGACTGTAAACACCGGGACTGGCTGCTAAATCTGCAAAGACATAAGAGACAACCTGAGCACTGCCATGGTGGAGAGAAAACCTGAGCACTGCCATGCCCGGAGCACTGCCATGCCCGGAGCACTGCCATGGTGGTGGACCGCCGCATTATCCTGGGTGGGGGTGTCTACTGGTAACAACGCTATCTACATATTCAACCTGGCAACGATTTCTAAGAAGTGATACAACGCCATGATGCATTGATTTGTCAGGATTACCTTCCCATGTCACATAAAATGAGGCAGCATGGCCTCCTCAAATTGTGATCACCCCTAATACGACAACTATCCACAGTAGGCCCAGTTCCTATAAAAAGTACCCACGTGTCTCTGTAGAACTACAAGTCCCAGTGTGTCCTTCCATCCGTGGTTGCTAGGTCTGGGATTCCTATACGCAGCCTATGAGTTCCATGCAGTGAGCGCACGGCGCTGTTTACATGCTGCTCCGCCTCCCCCACTCTAGGCCGTGCTATGATATAAGTCACACGCAGAGCCCAGAAACCGCCCGCACTCCCTCTCACCTTATTCTTGCCGACTCCGCTCTCCATCTCCTCGCTTAGAAGTATTCCGGGCATCGATGGATCGATCTAAAAGTTCCGCACCCGACAGAGGGGGGATCAACAGCTGGCCACGCTACGAAAGGCAGCGTGAAAAGGGAAGAGGAAGTTGACGTCATTCCGCTTAGCTCCAGCTCGGAGTGACGTACAATGGCTGCGACACGCCACGCTGAGAGGCCCGGACCTGGCGGTGTTATTCCAAGTGTGGCCTGTAGCTGCCGCTGGTGTTGCTGAAACTTTGTATTGCTGATGTGTTGTGATACTTTGTATTCATGTGCAAGATCCAAAATACATTATTACAGGGCTCAAAATTTCAAGTACTGAGCTACTAGCCAGGCCTAAAAGTTACTCGCCACCAGTTGCCCCACCTAACCCCTACCCTGCCCCGGACTTAACTCCGCCAGGTCAGTAATGTAACGCACAGCGCAGAGGTCAGCGTGACACACAGCACAGAGGTCAGCGTGACGCACAGCTCAGAGGTCAGCATGACGCACAGCGCAGAGGTCAGCATGACGCACAGCGCAGAGGTCAGAGTGACGCACAGCGCAGGGTCAGTGTGACGCACTGTGCAGGGTCAGTGTGACGCACAGTGCAGAGGTCAGAGTGACGCACACCGCGCAGAGGTCAGAGTGACGCACACTGCGCAGAGATCAGATGACGCACGCCATGCAGAGGTCAATGACGCACAGCATGGAGGTCAGTGTGACGCACAGTGCAGGGTCAGTGTGACGCACAGTGTAAGGAAGAAAGAAAAGGGACTTACAGTGCACTTAGCTGGTATTCAGGTGCCTCTTCTCTCTCCTGGTGGTGGTGGTGGTGGTGGTGGTGGTGAGAGGCATACGTCTGGCGTTCCCTTCGGGTTGTTGGAACGCCAGACTATCGTCAGGTCGCGGTTTATGATGCGGCGGGGGGAGTATACTTCTGCCCTCTCTTCTCCTTGTCGGCCGCTCTGTAGCGGCAGCGGCAGATGAGAAGAGAGAACAGAAGTAAGCAATCGCCGCGGCGGTAGTGTCCCATCTCTGGTCCCGCCGGCGGCGCTCCTCGATGAGTTTCCACTCGCCCCCACGCAATTTTCACTCGCCAAATGCGAGGGGGCGAGTGGAAAATTTGAGGCCTGCATTATTATATACACAGATTACAACTACAATCTACAGTCACTGCTAGTGCACATATAAACATTTTTGCTATTTGCCCTGTTCACATCAAAACACAGGTATGATATGCGTAGGGTTATTATTATTATACAGGATTATACAGGTTTTATATAGCGCCAACAGTTTGCGCAGCGCTTAACAATATAAGGAAGATATTACAATCACAATACAATTCAAGACAAGATGGTAAGGAGGGTTGCCACCTGTCCAGGATTGACCTGGACAGTCCGGGTTTTGAAGGCTTTGTCCGAGTTTCATGGCAGCAGAAACCTGGACACAAGATGTCAGGCAGACAGGGGCAACCAAAATTAAGATAGGGGCTACTGGCCCCCCACTGAAAATAGTCTCAACTGTAATATTTACATATTAATGGGTGGCGCTATTTACATATGAACATGCCATGGCTCATTCTCCCCAAAAAATGTCTGCACGTCGCTAGAGTGTTCAGGATTCGCTTGAAGAAAAGGTGGCAACCCTAGGTATGCAGTGTCATGTGTGGTTAAATAATGCAACAGTTATTGTTGGTAGCCCATTGCACGCCTGGCCGTTTAGTCCCCATTCGTTCACCCGTGGTTGCTGAAGTGCCCGGCGGACTGTGTGGCCAGAAGCAACATCAGAGTAGGAAGTCACCAGCACACCATCTTGAGCGATTTCAGAACACCTCTACTGACGTCTTGCAGTCAACATTGTAGCATGCAGGCTAGTGTGAACAAACCCTTAGGGCAGGGATGGGCAAACTGTGGCCTTCCAGTTGTTGTGAAACTACAAATCCCATGAGGCATTGCAAGATTCTCACATGCATGACTCCCAGAGAGAGATGCATCATGGGATTTGCAGTTTCACCACAGCTGGAGGACCAGAGTTTGCCAAGCCCTGCCTTAGGACCTAGTCACATTTTTGCAGTGCATTAACATGTGTTCTGTCAAACATTAATATGTGTTGCATTAAGGCAGTCTATTGAAATAAGTGAACTGTCAATGCTCAATAACATGTAGACTTTTTTCTTGGGGAGGTAAAAAAAAAGGTGCACTGCTATGCAGTGCCTTGTCTAAGTGCGCTGGAGTGTCATTTAAAATGAATGGCCCCTAGCATCTAAAAACTTTTCTATGCCCCCCTTCCTATTTAATCCCAGCTTGCCTTTAAATCTTCATTTTGCATGGACACGTCCATGGTAAACAGCAGGCCTATTGCATGTTAGAGATATCATAGATAAACTTACTAATACTTTGCTCCCTTTTTCTTCCATACAGGAAAAAATATAAGTTACCATCTAATACTCCATTTACAGATTAAACATTTTGCACAATCTATCACATCCACTCTTACGTTCCAGTAGCCTACCCCCTTTGAATCTATTTCTTATAAACATCCCTCCTCCAGGGGCTTGATATCAGCTATTTATCGAATGCTAAATTATCTATTTCAAGAGAATTTTATTAAACTTCCCTACATGCTGAAATGGGAGAGACTCTTGGATCTAATAATATCACGTGAACAATGGGAATTCATATGGCGGGCTGCTTCCAGATCTTCTATCCGCTCGGTTTATAAAGAGAACCAGTATAAAAGACTTTATCGCTGGTATTATACGCCTGAACATCTACATTTTCAATCTGTTTCACCATTGCGTTGGCGTTGTGGTTTACATCCGCGCTCTTTACTGCAGATTTTCTGGACATGTTCGCTTATACAACCTTTCTGGAGAATGGTTTAATGAACTTTAGAACTTACGCAAAAGACATTACTTTTATCTAGGGATGCACCGATATATCGGCCGCCGAAACATATCGGCCGAAAATGGCACTTCTGGCATAATGCCGAAAGTGCCCTTTTCCTGCCAATACATTGGCACATCCGTGATTTCTCTCCTCCCCGCTGGGCGCTGCTCTGTGTCCCAGCGGGGAGGAGAGAAAGTGTGATAACCGGCCGAGCGCTGCGGGAGGAGAGCGCAGTGAGCGGCCTACGTCTCTCCACCCACACCGCTCAGCCTCCTATCACAGTCCAGCAGAGCAGTGTGTGGGTGGACACAGCCCACGCTGTCACAGGAGGCTGAGCTCTCCTCCCTGCACCGCTTCCTCAGCCTCCTGTGACAGTGTGTCAGAGGGGACAGCGGGTACAAACAATCAGCGATCAGTGTTGAGTACATAGCATGTTAACTATATCCTCAATTATGAATGAATGGGAAGTGATCTGCATCAGTCCTGTTCTTTCATAGTTGTAGTTATAGTAAACACACAATGTTCTCAAGTTATGAATGAACAGGAACACTCCCCGAAGCCCCTAAAAGTAAAGTAAAAAATAAAATATGAACAAAATTTGAAAAAATTTAAATAAAAAAACATTTTTGGTTTCGGCCTGACAATGTTTTTTATTTCAGTTTTGAAATTTCCATTTCGGTGCACCTCTACTTTTATCTCCTCTACATTACTTGTTGGGCCTTCCATTTCTGCATCTCCATAAATATGACAGGAAATTGTCTATGCACATTCTGACGTCAGCGAGATGTTTGATTGCGTTGGAAGTGTGCTCTTCCTCTGTCCAAGCTTGGATTATACACAAGCCTAAAAGATGTGCAGAACATGAAATATCCAACAGCTAGAATTAATAAATCTGTTGCTGTGTATGATAAGATTTGGGAACCATTGGAAGACAATAGCCCCTCTTCTTGAGATACAAACCGTCTATTCGAACTGGTACCTTTCCTTAGAGATCCCTTGGTTGACTTACCTTTACTAGTCTTAACGGTTCCAGGGTTGATCGATTTTCTGACTTTATGCTTTCTTTCCAGTATTCTCTTTCGTTTACTCCTCTTCCTTTTTCCTTTCTTTACTCCATTGATGTCGCACTTCTTTTCCTATTCGTGATGTCTCCTCTTCAATTTTACCTTTTTTATATTTGATCTTTTTTCGCCTCTTTCTTTGTAATCATGGTATAGTTTATAGCTATACTGTATTGTTGTTTATTTTTGATTGAATGTTTATTAGCTACTATGCTACTCTACTCGCTGTATAGCAATAGAGAACATTCTCATTGCTCATTTTGTTATTTGCTCCAACAATATTGTTGCACTGTTTGAACCAGATTTGTCTTTTTGCTCATGTTGCCATGCAGTGTGTTTTGTCCAATATTGATATCTATTTCTGTTTTTTGTCTTTTTCTTTTAATATTAATAAAAAGTTATAGAAAAAAAAAATGAATGGTCCAACAATGCAGTAACACATGTTACATGTTAGTGTAAAGAGGCCCTCAACTTGTATTGCAGAGTGCTGTGGAGGTGTTGCATTGTGCTGCACTGTGTTTAAATGCATCATGTTCTATTTATACAAAGGGCATATCAATGCAACATGTTAGTGTGAACTGAGCCTATTGGAAACAATGGATTTGGCTTATTGTATTGGGCCTGTGTTGATTAACATGCCCAATGCACATGGAGTGATTGGGCCCTAAGGGTAGTTACTATTCGTAGCTCCCAATCAATTTATTAATGATTTCACACAGCTTTTACCTAAGATTCACACATTTTCTAATTGAATTCAAATTGTGTGAATCATTTATGTAAATTTTATAAATGGACCCCTAAATGTTCATTTCTGATGTATAACAAAAAATACAGACCTCCCCCCACCCCCCTTCATCTCCTTGTGTACAGGCAGAGAGCATAGGACGTTATCAGCTTATAAATCAACAGGAATTTTTTGTACTTTTTGAAGAGATATAACAAAACACTTTCAATGGTATAGTTAGAAGATCAAAAGGGAGGAAATATGATAAGTTCATTGCTAGGGATTATGTACACTTAAAGTGACATTAAACCCTCAGATTTTTTAACATAAACCAATACTATAATGTGTGCCTTACTGTAATCCATGGTAGTTTCCATTCTTTTTGCTGCTCTTCCTTTTAAATCCTAATGTCTTCTCATGCTGGGGTAGAATTTCCCTTTGCAGCTGAGTGCCTCTACCTGTAGTGCTGGCTCAGGTTGCAAACCTACACACAGACACCATGTATCCATTCCAGAGACAAGGCAGTCTGCTGCAAAACAGAAGTTCTGCCCAGCATGAGAACAGATACAGATTTAAAAGGAAGAGCAGCAAAGAGAAGGGAAACAACCATGGATTACAGTAAGGCGCACATTACAGTATTGTTTTATGTTAAAAAATCTGAGGGTTTAATTTCACTTTAAGTATTGTCTAATCTCATTTGTATCTATTGTAAATGATATAGGCTCAACTGGTGTTGGCATCGTTGAGGCATGCACGAGACAGGGACATGCAAGAACAGTGCAAGAAGCTTTGACCTGCACTTTTATTTAGCAAGGCAGCAAACAAACACAGTGCAATGCAGGAGGACTTTATACAGCAAGTCCATAGCATAAAGAGAAACATTGTTCAAACAACTAACTACATATATATCAGTTTTTAACAGGGTGCCCCTTAATGGACGCATCCCATTGGGATCAATAAAAAAATGCTTTCAGGAGATAGCAGTATTGCCTCCTGAACGGCGGCCATCCCATTCTCCACTGCCCTTTGAAAAGTGATCCACCGCAGACCACTTTTCAGAGGTTGGTAGAGGCTGCCTTCTGTGTGAACTCAGCCTTACTGGCTCATAATAGATTTGGATACTAATTTAAATATGAATCACTAGACCCGCTTCCTTGCCATGGAGACCTCTGAGATGGAGATGAGGTGAGAAATTATTTGTAGTCATTGACCTCGTGCGTGTGATTGTGTGAATCAGTGAACCACCACCAACTGTTAGGGCACATTCACATCAGTGGCCGGTGATTCTTGCCGGCAGAGGTATACACTGTATGCAGACATTGTGAGCTACAGAATATGCTGCATGCACACAGTGTGTGTGAACAGCTGCGGCCAGTAGCAGCTGCTGTCAGATTTGTGCTCTGTTTGAATCAATTGTCGTCACCAATGCTGTTTGTATGTAAGCTCTTATCTGATCAGTTATGTGCGAATATAGCCTCTGTTCAACCCTGGACGCAGACAGTGTGCATCCAGGGATGCCGTTATGATGACATTTCCGGACACAGCTTATCGGCCAGTTGTTATGGCTCCATAGCATGAAATATAGCTGCGTCTAGAGATGTCCTAAATCAAGCCTGAATGGCGCATGCGCGGAGCTCGAGGAAGGACGCCTGAGTCCTGAGCTCAGCGCCTAGACGGGGCAGACCTTCCCCTTCAGCAGCACAAAGCAGCGGGGCCTCCCCCATTCACAGGTAGCGGTCGCAGGACAAGGATGGAGGTCGGATGGCAGGGGGAACGACCAAGCGCAAGGACGCTAAGCCCTCGACAGGCGCAAAGACACGGGGCGGCACCGTCAGGAAGACGACGACGACGGAACCCGGTAGTCGTGCTACCACAGCCGACCGTTGCAGTGAGGGAACCGGGTCAGCCTCACCTTTCCAGGATGCAGTGAGTACTGGGTCCCGTAGAGCCCACTCGCCGGCATCTACCTCCTCCCTGATAGAGAGGACATGTTATTAGCCCAGCAGGCCTCTAATCCCTCCAGTCCTGGTACGGCTGACACAGACTTAGACCTGGCTGGGTCTCATGCTCATGGAAACATTGATTTAATAGCAAAATTTTCTGAAATGCTGGAACTGGGCCTTAATAGAATGGCTAAACAAATTACTTCAGATATATGTACAGATATCAGAGAGTTGGGCACTCGCATAGAGTCTATAGAACTAAAACTGGATAAAACCGTGGATCGCGCTAATCAGAATACAAGGCGGATCATTGATATCCAACAGCAATTAGATGAAGCACTCTCCAAGGTGGATGATATGGAAAATAGGTCACGGCGTCAGAACTTTCGCATAGGGGCAGTGGTAACACTCATAAAGGAACTTTTGCCTGGAGTTGAGGAGCAGAAACTTGAGCTGGATCGGATACACAGGGTCCTCACCGTTATGAGATCAGATGGGCACCCTAGGGATGTACTGGTAAAGCCCCACTTTTTAACATCAAGGAGCAAGTTATGCAATACGCCAGGGAACAGTCGGGACTTACTATGCTGAGACATTCTGTCCAGATTTTTACGGACATTTCCCCAACCACAATTCAAAAAAGGCGCAATTTGAGGCCCCTGCTCCAGGTGTTAATCGCAAAAGGGATTAAATATAGATGGGCATTCACGTTCCGCTTATTATTCTCTTTCAGGAATCAATCATATAACTTCTCTACATACTCTGAAGGAGAAATCCTGTTTTACCAGCTGGGACTGTTGTCAGAGGCTCCTGGAGGTGGGCCCCCTGGCTTTAATAGCCCCCCGGGGGGCGGGGGGCTTCCGGTACCATTTGATCCACGGACCGGTAACAGGTCCGCGGGCCCGGGGGTTGGGGACCACTGCTATAGTGGATGCAAGTCATAGTAGGTTCTGTATAGATATGTACCTTACTTCTAATACTCAGTGGTATAACGCGATAAATGAAGGGGGTGGGGGGTCGACCGTGCTGGGTAGTCGTGCGCCTAGGCCTGACCTGACCCTCTGAGATGTTTGAGTTCTCCGGGGTTCACGTCAGGCCTAGTATTGACGTTTGTCGATACACTGTTTATAGAACCAGACCTGGGATATATCTCCCGGTCTTTAGTGTTATGTTTTTTGTGGGCCGCCTCACCTATTTGAAGGCGGGCTTTTTCTTTTCCTTTCTTTCTCCTTTTTTTGTTCTATCGGAGCTTCCTTATTGGACCGGAAAAGGATAGGATACCAAATGGGCAGGGAATGTGCATTGGGCTGCTACATCAAACGCTACAATCAAATAGGAGTCTATGGCGACCCCCATTAAACCAATTTTATTTGCCTCTCATAACGTGCGAGGTCTCCTATAAAAAGGAAAATGGCATTCCAGTATTACCACTCGCAACGAGTGGCTATCCTATTCTTGCAGGAAAACCATTTCCCTATAATATACCAACCGTCTTTTCTTAATACACACTACCCTCAGTTTTACTTAGGCAATGCACCTGATAAGACTAGAGGTGTGGCTATTTGCTTTAATAAACATGCGTCTTTTAGATCCATAATGGAGATCAGAGATCCGGAGGGGCGTTACATTATGGTAAAGGGCTACCTAGAAGATAAACTAACTACTTTGATTTCCTATTACGCACCGAACTCGGCCCAGGTGCCCTTTTTTGCCTGTATGTGGAAAATTTTGACACCGCACGTCGAGGGGGCGGTGATATATGCGGGGGACTCGAATCTTGCCTTGAACAGTATACTAGATAAAAGGGGCCCGGGCGCGGGTAAAATTAAACATCCCTGGCAAAGTTATTGAATCTGTACTCTTTGGTAGACATTTGGAGGGAGTTAAACCCCTCAGCCAAGGACTACACATACTTCTCACAGGTGCACTCTAGCTATTCAAGTATAGACCACTTTTTTGTGGGGATTCCACTAGTACCGTTAGTGTTGTCTGTCAATATTAGAGAGACAGCCTGGTCGGACCATTCAATACTAGTGATGGGTTTGTCAAAAATAGAAGACGTTGACAGACCATGCTACTGGCGATTGAATGAGTCTCTTTTGAGCGACCGGGAAGCAGCTGAGGAGATCCGTGTACACCTACAAGCTTACTTCAATTTGAATGTAGCCCCCGACATGTCTCCTATTGTGGTGTGGGCAACACATAAGGCTACAATTCGGGGTCGATTCATTGAATTGGCCACTAGATATAAAAAAAGAAGATCCAGGCGAATAAATGAGCTAGATTGCGAACTCCAAAGGCTGATTCGAGCTCACAAAAATAACCCATCATCAGTACTCCTGGCCTCCATAGCTAAAACTAGGCTTGAATTAAATGTATTACTGACCACTAGAGCAGAGAAAAGTCTCCGCTGGTCAGAAAATAAATGTTATGCCCATAGAGATAAAATAGGCACTCTACTGGCCCATAAACTGGCATCTAGGTCTCGAACATACTCTATACCCAAAATACGCTGTGCGTCGGGTGAGTACTCGCTCAACCCAAAAAATGTGTTGAAGGAATTCCAGTCATTTTACACTAAGCTATATCAGGATCAAACCCCAGTCGCCCCGGAGACAGTTAAGGCATTCTTAGACGATATAGTAATGCCGCATATATCCTTAGACCATAAAAAAATAATGGAGGAACCTATTACGGTGCTAGAAATTAAAAGAGCACTCAAACAGGCGAAGCTTACATCCGCTCCGGGCCCAGATGGGCTGCCGGCCATATACTATCAGAAATTTTCAGAGGTACTGGCACCACACCTTGAGATATTCTTCAATGAATTACAAAAGGGGGGAGCCCTAGATATGGACCTTAATAGGGCATTCATTACTGTGATACCTAAACCAAACAAAGACCCAGGGGAAGTTTCAAACTATCGCCCAATTTCCCTAATTAATAACGATCTAAAGCTATTGACTAAAATATTAGCCAATAGGCTTAACTCCTTCCTGACCCCTTATATACACAGGGACCAGGTTGGCTTTATGGGGGGTCGCCAGGGTGCTGATCAAATACGGAGGGCGATCGACATTATGACCATACTACACTCAGGCTGGGATGGGACTCCCCCCCAGTCTGGGATGTTTATGTCCATCGACCTCCAGAAAGCATTCGACTCAGTGTCATGGCACTATTTGTTTCCTCTCTTAGAGAGGTGGGGCTTTGGCCCATCCTTCTTGAGAGTACTTCAGGTATTGTATAATAACCCCTCGGCACAAATAAAGATGCAGGGACATCGATCAGACTCTATTCCCATTCTCCAGGGCACGAGACAGGGATGCTCGCTCTCCCCATTACTCTTCGCCCTGGTGATTGAGCTACTGGCTATTGCCATTCGCGAAAATATAGATATCAAGGGAGTGAGGTGTGGAGATCAGGAACATAAATGTGCACTGTTTGCAGATGATTTATTATTATTTATTACAGCTCCTTTGACTACACTCCCAAATGCTTTGAAATTACTAGATCAATTTTCGAGAGTCTCTGGATTGCGGGTTAATACATCAAAATCGGTAGCTCTGAATATAAATCTCCCCCCAGACCTGATGATCAGGCTGTCTAACCATTTTAGCTTTGGTTGGGCCTCTGACCATATACAATATTTGGGGATTACATTAACTTCTACTTTCCCTCAGTTATATAAAACCAATTACATCCCATTATATCGCCAACTACTAGAGGATATATCGAGATGGAAACTCTGTAAACTATCCTGGTTTGGCCGCATATATGCAATCAAGATGACTCTTCTCCCCAAGATATTGTACTACTTTAGAATACTACCTATTGCAATATCTAAATCCGATATTGCAAGATTTCAATCTTCAGTAGTGAAATATATTTGGGATAACAGGCGCTCTAGGTTAGCTCAAAAGGTTCTATATCGTTTCAAAAGATGGGGGGGGTCTGGGTGTGCCCACTTTTATCAAGACTACAGGGCAGCGCGGATAGCACAACTGTCTGGGGTATATGGGCAAGGCTACATGCCGGACTGGGTCTCAATGGAGGCACTCTCTGCGTCGGGTGCACCCATTGAGACACTTAAGTGGCTAAGACCGAGACAGAG
This sequence comes from Nanorana parkeri, assembly GCF_000935625.1. Classification (NCBI taxonomy): domain Eukaryota; kingdom Metazoa; phylum Chordata; class Amphibia; order Anura; family Dicroglossidae; genus Nanorana; species Nanorana parkeri. The sequence goes on along the minus strand of NW_017307273.1, from coordinate 18,602 downwards.
ACCACCCATTCTGGCCCCAGCACTATCTCAATCTTGGGCCCTGTGGGAAGTGGTTAGAAGGACAGAGGGCATGGTATCATCTTATACCCCGCTAGCTCCCATGTTTAATAACCCGAATTACCCCCCGGGTGGACAGTCCAAAGCTTTTAGTTGGTGGCAGGACAAGGGGCTATACCGTATAGCACAGTTTTTCCAGGCACGGAAACCCGTAACCTTGAAATACTGTCAGGAGACCCTCACCATGCCGGTGTCTGAACTATTCAGTTTCCGACAAATACTTCACTTCTTGGGATCACTGAGGCTGCCTTCCTTGGATCAACCATTCAGCACTGCGTATGAGAGGTGGTGCCTGGGGAATGGCAGACAGAGGGGGGGTATTTCAATAATATATCTCACTTTGATAGATACAAAGACTAAACCATCTTTTATGTCAGAGTGGGAGACAGGCATGGAAATTGATATCCCGATAGCGGTCTGGCAGCAATGCTGCCTGCGAGGTCTCCACGGGTCACTCAATACCTCTTTAGCTGAAGCGAACTAGAAGGTGATATCCAGATGGTATATGGTCCCCTCCAGGATGGCTAGGATATTTCCAGGGACATCTCCTGACTGCTTTAGAGGGTGCTCAGTCACAGGTACTATTTATCATACATGGTGGCAATGTCCTAAGGTACGATCTTTTTGGAACAGACTTGTCGCCCTTATCTATAGAGTGATGCGAGTCCGTGTCCCGAATGAGGCTCAATATGCTGTATTGAATTGCCCCATACCACGAATCTGGAGAGCCCAAGATAAACTGATATCTTTTTTCTTTCTGGCCGCTAAAATGACTATAGCAAAATCCTGGAGGTCACCAACGATACCCTTTCAACAGTTTAAAGCAAAACTATCATGGATTATGGTACATGAGAAGATGCAGAGTATCCTTATGGACTCTGAAAAGAGATTTGAATTGACCTGGTCACCATGGATTCGCTATATGGGTGTGTCGTCTGTGGTTTGACTAGGCCCTAAACAACTATAGGGTGGAGTGAGATAAGTGTTTAGAGAAGGCTCCTTCTTTTTTTTTTTTTTTTTCTTCTCCTCTCCTTTTTTTTTTTTTATTCTGTGTTTTGTGTGGTGTGAGGAATCTCATGGTGTCATTAGATAAAACCTTAAACATATGGGAGAGTATGCCCACTCTAGGACATAGGGTGCATGATGATCCGGGGTAATGTAGGGATCAAAGTGGGTTAGAGGAACTACCTTTGGATATAAAATCATGGATTACAACCCACCTAAATCAGGACACTCCTATGGGTATCTGAATATGTCTTAACATCGGCCAGTAGGGTGGGGTCTCTGTTGGCGAATTTCACATAGTACACCCGGTCTTATTATCTACTACATAGTTACATGGAGTAGTTGGGCTATAGACACGAGAAAGCCCCAATAAAAATTTTTTTTTTTTCTTCTCCTCTCCTTTTTTCATTTATTTAGATTATCTTTCGAGGAATTGTGGTTAAGGCACAAGGAATTCGTTTTAGAAATAGATTTAGTCACATGGTTTATTTCACTGGGTATCTGGGACACAGTCACAGGGAATGGTTTATGTTAACTCCGTAATAAGAGAGCATACGAAAGGATTTTGAAGTAAGTTTGGAAATATAGTATAGTAAAAGTCACTAAGGTTAAGGGCTGATACTAGCCCAATGGGGAGAGGGACACTACATGAGAAATAAGTAAGATGAAGGTATTTTTTTTAGGCACATTGAAAAACATTTGCTGTGCTTTTATATAGGGTTAATAGATTACAGTTAGATGGAATTAATTTATGGCACTATAATAAGATAATCAACGATAAGGCTCACACGTTAAGATGTCAACTTGTGAACGGACTCCATTAAGGTACACCAGAGTTTTAACAAAGATGCATAAATTAAATGTAATTTGCCAACGACACCTTTTTCACAAGGAAGTGTAATAATAGTCTTCACATATATATTGCTAAAATTTGGGTGAAGGTTAAAAATAAAAAATCACTTTGGTAACAAAAGGAAAGAAATTTTGATAGGGTTATTTAATTTGGGAATACGAGGTATGAAGGCGTCTTGCCCCCTTCTTTTTTTTTTAGGGGCGAGTCAATGGCACAATTAATGAACGGGATTACTTGTGAAATTTGACAAATAGTTGTATCTCCAAATACATAAGAACACTCCCTACGGATACCAAAGGGCGTAGTCCTCTCAGTAGGATATCCCTGAAAATATTACCACCCAAAATGCATAGGGTTGCACTACGGTACTTTCTGTTTAAAGTCTGTTTAGGGAAGAAAAGAATGAAGTACTGTTGTTTTTGGTCTGGTGACACTAAAACGTCTGTATAAAGTGTTTCTATTAATTGTATATTTGTCTATTTTTTGTGGAAAATGAATAAAAGACTTTGTAAACAGAGATGTCCTAATTCGCTCATCTGATTGAGGCCACATCGTATAACTAGGTGTTTTGCAAAGCAAAATATATAATAAACGCCTTTTAAAACAAATGGACTGTCATTTCAGTTCACAAATGTCAGCTATTGGTTTTGCTGCCTTGTTATCACCTTTGACTCAGCTCTCACCTTCACTCCTTACATCCAGGAAATGTCTAGGATCTGTGCCTCCACTTATGCATTATCTTCAAAAAACATCCTGTTCTGTGTTTGTATTCAAACTGAGTAGTAAGAGCTGTCCCTTTAATGAGGCAGCCCGAGGCTGTTGCCTCAGGCGGAATCTCTTTGGGTCATATGGGGTGGGGGGGGGGGGCAGCAGGCAGAGTGGCATTGCCCCTCTGCTGCCCAATATTTGCAGTGTGCCTGCCTCCCCCTTTCTAGCCAGAGCGCCCCAGGTTGCTATAGCCAGGCGGGAAGATGTGTAAAGGTCATACACATCTCCCTGCCCATCTCTTATCAACCGTGGGACCCTCTGGCTGGCGTCTGCCCAGCTCCTGGCAACTAATGGTGTCACTGGTTGCCTGTTGCTGGGCCGGATGCCGGCCAGAGCGTCCCAGGTTGCTAAGAGCAAGACTCTGCAGATGTGTATCTGCAGAGCCTGCAGTGGGCAGCCTGCATCACCCCACAAACTAACCCCCCCACCCGCGCCACCAGCTCAGGTGGCAAAAAGGCAATGACACCACAGTGTGTTGTTTTAACTGTTTGCCTGGAGTTCCGCTTTAATAAATATTATTCAGCAAGGAAATCTTTGGGGGTGAGATCCAAAGGTAAAATCTAAAGCAGAAGATTCCAAAGCACTAAAGAGTAATAGTCATTAAAGGTGAAATAAGGCAGAAAAGGAAATGGAGTACAGTGGCCACTTAAAGGAGAACTATGGGGTCAGGGCTTTTTTCCCATAGTTCTCCTTAGGGTAACGGGAGGACACAAACTAGCGTCACCCTAAGCTCAATATACCGCGAGCTACAGCTCGCAGTATACTGAGACGCCGCAGCCGGAGCGGATCCCGACATCGATGTCGAGATCCGCCCAGCTGCGTGAGTGACAGCTGGCTCTGCCTATCTAGAGGCAGAGCCAGCTGTACCCACCCTCTCCCCCGTCCATTCCGCCAGTCAGCGCTGGCGGATCGGAGCGGGGAATCCATCCCCTCCCCTGTCACGGCAGAGAGCCGTGACAGGATCGAGAAGTGAGCACACACCGGCATGTGTTCGCTCACCTCCCGATCTACTGAGCCGACCTGTGACAGTCTCATTGTCACAGGTCGGCTAGAACTATGAGGTGAGTGAAAAGCACTCACCTCATAGTTCTCCTTTAATGTAAATATTAAAACTTTTCCCAAGCAGAGTTGCATTAAAAAATCAAGAAATTATTATTATTTTCTGTTCACTTTACAAGTGTGATTTTAAACAAGTCATTCAGCACATATATATGACTACTGAAACAAACGACCATTAGTCACAGAAAACACATGACCCCCAAGGAATGTTTTGTCAGGAGTGTAGTATCCCTGTCATTAGCTAATAAACAAGATCAATCACCTTGCAGTGATAGTTATCAGGACGCCTAAGGGCACTGTACTTCATGTGGTTTTCAACCACTTGACAGTTGACACCGAGCTTTCGGAAAAGCGAGCAGTAGAAGGATGGATCACATGTGCTTAAACAAAACAAAAAGGAGTAGGAATAATATGAGAACAATTGTTCATGTGATAGAATCAGGCTTCCGGCTAAATTCTTAATGTAAATAGATGGAAGAATTCAACGAGAGGATTTCTACTATATACTTTAGCATGATTTTGCAAGCATAGTTTTACCTGAGGCAACATAACTCATTCCTTTTAGCAACAGAAAGAAGTGCACAAATTACAACGGTAGGATGTGAAGTCATTGCAGACTAATGCATTGAAAGAATCTAGATCTGCTCAATGATGGCAAAGACTATAATTGAACCAAGATTATCAAGCTATTTCAAATGTTGATTAACTAATCACTTACAATGGATGCCACTCCTTGATGTTTAAAAGTTTTAGTTTCCTGTAGAATCAGCTGGTCCCCTGAGCACTGGTCCTGATATCCTGTTTTGGGGGTGGCTCCTATCTCTTGCAGGGTCTTCTGGAACCTTCCTTGTGTGTGTTAGTAAGCTGTGTGTGTCAACACAAACTCACAGCAGGGCAACCTATTCTCCTTCTCCCTGATGCCCTCTCCTTTCTTCTACCTTGACCAAGCTAGTAGATGGACAGCTGCTAGAGACTGTGCTGTCCCTTGTGATCTTGTACTGGACAGGAAATTCAAGGAAGCTGAGCTAAGAGAGTTGGAGACAGATGTTCTGAAGCATGATGACTGTAAGTGCTTTGGCAAGAAATTTAAAAAGATACTTTGCTGGAAAATGTATAGTTGTTTGATCTGGATTCATTACTGAAAAAAGTTTGAGAGTTCAATACTACTTTAACAGTGTTAAAAAATGTTTTAGTATATTAAAAAAGAGAAATATATGTATGAACACAATACATTTGCTTTATACACCATCTAAGGGTCTGACCACTTTATATGATCTGATCCTCTCATGTATGACTTGCTTAAAGCAAACCTTGTGCTAAAAAGCACGGTCCAAAAATACATTAGGGCCCTCTGAATAGGAGTTTGACAAAAAAGCCTGTGGTGAAAAAAAGCTAGTACATACCCAGATTCCTGTATGTGTCACCTAGGTGAGGATGACATCCCCATCCTACTGACAAGATCCCGGGAATGCTAGGTACACCAAATTTTGTATGAAAATGCTCCTGCACTGTGCTGGTGGGATTTCTCTAGGGCTGCAGCTAACAATTATTTTCATAATCGATTAGTTGGCCGATTATTAAGTTCGATTAATCGGATAAAAAAAAAAAGGCTCCAGTGATGGACTACTAGTTTCTATTGAGATTGTAGTCCATCACAGGAGCAAGCTTGGCACGGTGGAAGTAAAAAAAAAAAAGTGTGGTGTGCAATATAGTACATTATACAGCGGCGCAATGCAGAATACCAGCAGCTATAGAGGAATGCAGCAATAGTACATTATACTATAATTTACTATTGCTGGGATTTGTAGTCCTCTGTAGCTGGTGTTATTCTGCATTGCACTGTATATAATGTATTATTGCTGGGATCTGATGTATTCCTCTACAGCTGGCCTTATTCTGCATTGCGCTGTATATCATTTATTATCGCTGGGATGTGTAGTCCTCTATAGCTGGTGGCATTCTGCAGTGCGCTGTATATCATTTATTATCACTGGGATTTGTAGTCCTCTATAGCTGGTGGTATCCTGCAGTGCGCTGTATATCATTTATTATCACTGGGATTTGTAGTCCTCTATAGCTGGTGGTATTCTGCAGTGCCGACGAATTGTTGCAGCTCTAGTGAACAGGTGCCAGTCCTTTCCTATGTGAACAGGGAGGAAAGTGCTAACCACATGCGCAAAATGGAACATCATTCAAGTTGCACCAGTTTGTATTGAGGGCAGGCAAGCTTATTTTAATAGTGAGCACTATTCATTTTCTCAAAATAAATTGTGATACTCACTATTCCCTGGGATCCTCCCGGGCAGCATACCAGTCCTTTGACATAATAGATTCAATATTTTTCTTTTTTTTGTGCTTTTTTCACCTAGTGATCCTGCCAGTCACACACTTTCAGCCCTAGGGTGACAACGCTCACTCACCATACTGTATCAATTAAAGAGCAGCGTTGTCACCCTAAAAGAGGAATTGTGTTATGACTATAGAACACTTCCTCCTTTCCTTATTTCCATAACAAAGTGGGGAGGTAGTCTGCAGTCCACAGAGAGAGAGCTGGGGCTAAAGCTATCTGTTAACAGTCAGCAGATAATCAACATGGAATTTTTGCACATATCAAATATTGAACAAAATAGTTTAGCCTATTAAAAGATAAAAGAACAAAATCAACTTTTGCTGCAATATTCAGTGTAAATTTATAGATTTCCCCAGCAATATTTTTTCTTTTTTTATATGTCCGATGGCCAGCATCAATCAAGCCACTTCCTCTAAGCCCAGATCATCCTGGACCCACCCAGGTCTGTGACTCTGGTACTAATTGTACTATTTATTTATTTTTATTATAGGTATTTATATTGCATTGTGCATTAAGTGTTTCCTAACATTTTTTTTCAAAATTTTCAGTAATTTTTCCTAATTATAGTAAAAAATAAAACCCCAGTGGTGATTAAATACCACCAAAAGAAAGCTCTATCTGTCCCCCAAAAAATGGTATACAATTAATTTCAGTACAGCGTTGCATGACGGAATAAACGTCAGTCAAAGTATCGCAGCGCTGAATACTGAAAAAAAAGGAAGGGGGTCTAAACACCTGGTCTTGAAGTGGTTAATCCGATCTTCTTCTTCTTGCCTGTCCTTCAGCCTTCTCTCCAGCGCTGCTGCAGGTCTCTGATCCAGCGCTGACTCCTCTGTGCATGCAGGCACTTCCTGTCCCACGGTGTCTGCATGCAGGTGCACGCTGTCCCTAGACTTACTTGGTGTCTTTCCTCGTCTACCGGCCGAAAATCTGAACTGCGTATGCGCCCGCCCCAAGATCCTTTGCGGCCAATATTTTTTCAGATGTTTTGGACGGGAGCGTGCGGCGAAGACACAGGTAAGTATTAACCTCTTTTAAAGCGTTTAAAAAAAAAAGTTTTTGCATATATCTACTGCTTGCTAGCAGTAGATATATGCACAAAAACCTGAGGGTTTAATAACCCTTTAAACTTTAGGTGTAGGCATAGTGTAGAAAAGCATACCAGACAGGCAACAGATCTATTTGGGACAGAGATGTGTCATTGCAAAATTCTCAAGCAGCCCTGTGTCATGTACAAAAACTCAAGTGGACATTGTACCCCTAAATATCACACAAGGTATATTCTACCTACTAAGTTGGGGGTATACAGGTCACTCCCATCCAACCTCTATGCAAATGAAAGGTTACTTTGAGGTTAGGCTTAGGGGATAAAGTTTACGTTTAGTTTAAAGTGGACCTTTAGGACAAGAAAGAAAAGGTAACTAAACACTCAATTTCCAGTGTCCTTGTCTAGGAGCTAGAGACATCACTCAGCTTTCTAGTGAAATCCTGGAAAAGAAATTAGAATCCCAAATTTTGTGAGATTGTGTTCCTAATGGATCGCACCAAAATTAATGTAGTATATTGGAACATTTTTAGATGAGTGTCCTTACCGGACAGCAATTCATATTGTATGAATCCCTGACCCGAAATGGACAGGATTTTGTCACTCTGTCTCTAATTTATCATCTTTAATTTATGCTTAGATTGCAAGTCTTGCCGCTCATTATGTTGTTCTTTATGAAGCACACATAAAACAAATGAATTATTTATGCTCATATATGTAATAAATGTACATTTATAATTTAGGTCACTGTCTTTACCTGGTGCAGTAAATCAATGATGTTCACTTCCCCTGCCTTATTTATGAAAATAACTACTATTGAAACATTTATTGCAGGACAATCCAGTGACAATTGACAAAGCCATGAAAACATTGCCTCAGGGTCCTCACCTGCCCAAGTAATGTTTCTTTTCACTCCTTTCAGTTGTGATTGAATGGTTACTGATATTACCATGGCTTAAAATAATGACTGTTCAAACAATAAAAATAAAAGGCCATAGCTAGACACTAAACAGACCTGTTTCCCGTACTGCGCTTAGAATAAAATAAACATACCACTTTCAAGCAGTTATAATGCTCACTCCCCACTGATAAAGGCTTTTCTGGCATTGGTTTTTATCAGTTCTCATACAATTGTAATGCTCCCTTGGGTTGTGAGGATTAGGTGGATCACAGCTGCGGACCAAATCCTTATGTGGTTCTGGGTATGGCAATCAGGCTAGAATCCCAGGCGTCTCTCTCAATCTCAAACGGAGAGTGAGGGATTCATGCATCATTTGCCACAGAACTTAGATATAAGGAGGGACCTTAATAAGGTTATTTACTTCATAACCTTCTTAGGTACATTTGAATCAAACCAAATAGTATTGGATAATACAAGTGAACAGTCTCTGGATAGCTATGACAGTTGACCAGTGTTAGATATAAATAGGTTCCCGTATTAGCTAGGTGTCAACATATAGTAAGTTCAATTACAGTTCCAGGTAATTGCTGTGCAGTACACACCAGCAGCCTAAATAACATTATTCCCCCACATATAGCAGTACTTGCGCTTAGAGGCTGGGTTAGCAGAGGCTCTTGCGGAATGGCATGAAGTTGGAGAGGCTGGAGTAGCAGGCGATCCTGGCGTGGAGAGGGAGAAAAGAGGTAGAGGCTCCTGGTGTGGATGGGGCATCAAACCCAATAGTGGAACGCTCTAACAGCGTTCAGGGGAGCTTTAAATAGCCCGCGAACACGGAAGTGGAGCCGTAGGAACGCGCTGTCACTTCCGCGTTCCATTGTAGAGCGCATGGAACCTCCCCTACAGGGAGGGAACTGCCTAACGTGACGCGGCCAATGCGTTCCACGCTGCAGCGCAAGCGGCTCGCGGCTCGTGGAGACGTTACAACAATCTGGCTGGTTTTCCATTTTAATTTAGTTTTCCCTTTCTAATGCTACAATTTTTTTCCTCTGTATTCTGCTCCTTGATCATCAGGACCTGGACTGTGTCTGAACTCTGAGGTCATGTTAAATATTTGTTATAAACAGTATGCTTTTATGGTCACTAAATAATCATTTTTATAGTTTATGAATGCTTAGGTTTGACCCCTATAAATAAGTAATCCCCTGCAGCCTCCTCTTGTACCACAGAGTCGAGATTATGGCTCAGGACTCCCTCTGCTCCCCCAGCTCAGGGGAAATATCAATTCAATATTTTGAGCATATCAGAATAGTCCCTCACCCCAAATACGATCTGGTGATCCCAGTGTGCATGTCATTGCAAATACCACGCTAAATCGTCTGGTGGTCAGATATGTTGGCCACCCTCATATGCCTGCAGCTAGTCTTTAGTACTCCGCAGTGATTTCTGCCCCAGAGATACAGGTGCCACATCTGAAAATGATCTATACTTAGTTATCCCCCATGTGACTAGTCATGAGCCATACTTAGAAGTGCAAGGATGAAATGGATGTGGTAGGCTTATGGTGCTCTACCCGCATCCAGATACTGCAGTATCCACATGTTTACCTTACATGTGACAACACACAATGAAAGAAGAGCCTTTGAAGTGGAGAGAGTTTCTAATGGCTAGGTTATCAAGCAGCTGGGCAAATGTCACACACCCACTACCACCCCGAAGGGAAAACTGTACTGAGAAAATATATAGTCTGCAATAGCCGATCTATGCTTTTGAAAATGCTAGTTGTGTAGCTGCTGGGGCTTAAAGTGCTGGCTACCTAGCTGAGGTTTTGAAACATTTACCAAAAATTAATGCACATCAAGTGTTCTGATTTTGCCAGCTGCGCATTTCTTCAGTTCTACTCGTTCTAAAGGTAACTAAGCATTTTCAGAAGGAGGTCAACAATGAAACCCTACATTTTTTCTTTCATTAAAGGAAGCAGCCCAATCCGGAGATTTCCATTCACTTCCTGTCCTATAGACGCAACAGAAATCACTACAAGTTGAGAAAATGCCTCTCTCAGACAATTGTAACTTTAACAGCAGTGGCGGAACTACCAGGGTCGCAGAGGTCGCGGCCGCGACCGGGCCCTGGAGTTCGGCCACTTGGAGGGGGCTTGTTAACTTTTAAATATTTCTTACCTTTTAGATATTTTGTTGCAACAGGCAACATGGCTGGATCTCATTTTTTTCTGAGCACCTTTACAGTGATCTGTTGTTATAGAAAGACTTAGGACTGACATTTAAGGATAGTGTTTCTCTCATTAACATTTTAATGTAGATGCCAAGGTTGTAACCTTTTAACCCTTTGTTAGGACAGGCAGTATTCAAATCTACTTTACAAATGATAATGAACAAACCCCTCACAACCCCTCCTAACGTTACAAAGAAAGAGAAGCAAGTAGAAAGTTTAAAACTTAAGAAGCCAAGAAACCCTAACCCAAGTCAAAGGAATTTAAGCTGCAAGAAGCATTTTTTAAAATTGTATTTTTCTATCTGAATGGGAACATGTAACAAATATTTCAAAACCTCAGCTAGGTAACTAGCACTTTAAGCCACAGCAGCTATACAACTAGGCAGGTGGATAGGAATTATTTTCTGGTACAGATGCAGCTTGCAAGAGTGTATCTTCAGTGGTCACTGCATAGCCTGTGTGGTACTTGCCTCGCTCATCGGCAAACCTGGAGCCATCAACAAAAAGTGTGAGGTCTGGGGCCTATGTGTAGGGGCCATCCGAGGGGCTAATCCACCTCTGGTCCCAACATGTCAGTGTGAGCGGTCAGGTGGTCTCTGTCCATACTCTTACTGACCTAAGGTGTTATAACATTATATTTGGGGGACAAGGATCGTAACGGGGGAATATGGTTTCTCGTCACCACTCAGGTAGGTGTCCTCTTCTACCTGTATCATGGTTGGGGTCAAAGTACTCTCATCCACCGCTTTGGTCATTAACTTTCTGGCATAGGGGATCACACAGCAGACCACTAGGCTGATAAAGGTCAGAACAATGAGAATCACCACACCTACTTGGGCTAATGCTTTCTGCCATCCTGTCATCCAATTAAAATATTGGTCCCATGGGTCTGTGATACCTGAATTCTTCTTTAGTTCCACTGACAGGTCTTCTAGCTTCTTAATGGCTAGGGTAACTTTACCATTTGGGCCAGTGTTGTCTGGGATGTACGTGCAGCAGGTTCCTGTGCCTCCCCCCATGGACCGAGGTAGGCCTAGAACGGCGCCATCCACATCCGCGCGTACCCCGGTGCACAGCACCCGCCAGCGGGGATCCCCTTCCCCAGATACCTCTCAGCGTGGATCCGACTCACCGGAACCGACCTCCCCACTAAAACGGACTTCGAGTCTATGGTGTCCCGGGTCGAGGCTACCCTATGGAATGATCTGAGGGAGGTGAAACGGGAGGTAAGGGAGCTGGCTTCCACGGTAGCAGACGTGACGGTCACCTGCTCCACAATGGACTCAAGGATCGCTGCACTCGAGTCGGCAGCCATGCGGCCAGACCCCAGGCTCTCTGAATTGCAACTCCACATGGAGGATATGGAAGATACAGGGAGACGCAACAATCTGCGTGTCCGTGGCATCCCGGATACGGTGCAGGCCATATTTGCGTCTGTCCTCGATGCGGTTGAACCTGCTACTATCATCCTGGACCGGGTCCACAGGGCCGTAGGCCCCCGTCTCCCCAACTTGTCAAACCCAAGAGATGTAGTGTGCCGGGTCCATTATTATACTATCAAAGAAGAGATACTCCGGGCTGCATGGCAACGTAGGCCCGTCGAGTTTGATGGAGTACAGCTGCAGATCCTTCCGGACCTATCCCGTAACACCATCAGGCGCCGGGCTCTCCTCCACTCGGTGTTAGATAGGATCCGCAGTGCAGGGGCGACCTACCGTTGGGGATACCCGTTCCACCTGATAGTGTCCTCCGCTCTCAGAAAGATGTCTCCGGCCTAGGCAGCTTCCTTGATGTGGATATTCCATCCCCTGAAAACTGGCTGGAGTACCTGTCGGAGGGGCCCCGGCAAACTCCGGCGGCCCAGCGACGCTCCCGCTCAAGATCCAGATTGGCCCGTCAGGAACGTCAGCGCACAAGAGACCGAGTGAATCCGAGGATGTCGGTGGAGGCTTAAAGGGATTCATCTCATGATCAAGTTGGGGCTTAGTTTTCCCCCCTTCCTCATATTTTTTATATCTTCCCAGGTTTCGGCCGACAACCGGACACCACAGACACTCCCTGGACACTGCAGGACATTACCAGAGCCGGTCCCCTACGGGTCGGAAGACATGCGGAACCCTCCAGTCTGTTGGACTACCCTCTTCCCCCTGGGCTCCACTAAGGAACTTCGGCCCAAGCCGCCCGATGTAAGGTGATGGGGATTGACTGCTTCTGGAGGGTGGGGGTTCTGGTCATTGCCGCTTGTCGGCTACACATGGGTTGAGAAGAACGTGACCATATGTTGAATGTTTTAGGCCTGAATATCACCCATAGATGCAGGATTTCCCCAGTGGGGGGACGATTCAAGGATTATCTTCTGTTACGTCACCTAAGAAGCCGGTTAGGGTAGTTATACCTGTATTGTTTTTGACTAGCATCTGCGGGAGCAATGGCCCCGCGGGGACCGGAATTGGGGCTCCGGGGAGAGATACTGGCCTCTAGGGAGCAGCCATCGAGAGAGATCTCCCCTGATGTAGTGATGGGCGGGGGGGGCTCCCCTGCCGATGGCGGTATCTCCCTGGGAGCTCCAGTACGTATACCCTTGGGAAAGATTTTGAATTACATTTTGTTTGTTTTATTGTTTATGTTGAAATTCCAATTTACACGGCACATTTGGAATTTACCTCTTGTCGAATCCGGGGCGAGACACAAAGTGCCGGTATC
>NW_017307273.1:0-5480 GCF_000935625.1 Nanorana parkeri | reverse complement strand
TCAGGAACGTCAGCGCACAAGAGACCGAGTGAATCCGAGGATGTCGGTGGAGGCTTAACGGGATTCATCTCACGATCAAGTTGGGGCTTAGTTTTCCCCCCTTCCTCATATTTGTTATATCTTCCCAGGTTTCGGCCGACAACCGGACTCCACAGACCCTTCTACCCCCCCTCCCTGGACACTGCAGGACTTTACCAGAGCCGGTCCCCTACGGGTCGGAAGACATGCGGAACCCTCCAGTCTGTTGGACTACCCTCTTCCCCCTGGGCTCCACTAAGGAACTTCGGCCCAAGCCGCCCGATGTAAGGTGATGGGGATTGACTGCTTCTGGAGGGTGGGGGTTCTGGTCATTGCCGCTTGTCGGCTACACATGGGTTGAGAAGAACGTGACCATATGTTGAATGTTTTAGGCCTGAATATCACCCATAGATGCAGGATTTCCCCAGTGGGGGGACGATTCAAGGATTATCTTCTGTTACGTCACCTAAGAAGCCGGTTAGGGTAGTTATACCTGTATTGTTTTTGACTAGCATCTGCGGGAGCAATGGCCCCGCGGGGACCGGAATTGGGGCTCCGGGGAGAGATACTGGCCTCTAGGGAGCAGCCATCGAGAGAGATCTCCCCTGATGTAGTGATGGGCGGGGGGGGCTCCCCTGCCGATGGCGGTATCTCCCTGGGAGCTCCAGTACGTATACCCTTGGGAAAGATTTTGAATTACATTTTGTTTGTTTTATTGTTTATGTTGAAATTCCAATTTACACGGCACATTTGGAATTTACCTCTTGTCGAATCCGGGGCGAGACACAAAGTGCCGGTATCCTTACTACGGCTCCTGGGATGCCTGGTCTTGCAGGGCTATTGTCCAGTATTGGGGGGCCGATGCGGAGTGCCCTTGCGGGGCTCTCTGGGTCGGGCCGACCGACAGGATGTTCTTTGGGGCGAGACACAAAGTGCCGGTATCAGGATGTCTCGCCATCATGGGGTCCAGCTAGAGATACAGAGTTTGTGCACCTACATACCTCGTGCTTGCTATGTTCAGGTTATATCGAGTGCTATTATACACACTCCCTCCTCAAACGTGCCGCTTGTGGAGACACTCACGAGCTGTGCTTGGATTAGACTCCCCCCATTAGTGGTGACTCCCACGGTCCGTCTGGTACGGCTGTAGGAGTTCTTTCTTCGGTTCATCTTAGTTGTTTGTCTTGTATTCTGCTTTCTCCCCCCCTCCCCTCCTCCCATCCAAAATCTTTAGGATACTTTTCCCTCCACTAATCTTTCTCTTCAGCTGGTCTGACTTTTGCTCCTTGTTCTCCTCGTACTGACTACCTCCCTCCCCTCCACTCCATCCCCCCTTCCTCTGGTGCAGCCCCACCCCTCTCCCCCTGTTCCTCTCCCGTTCCCCTCACCAAATCAGATCTGACCCCTGAACCAGGATCCAAACATGCCTCCGTATAGCTTTCTGTCCCTCAACATAAGGGGTATGAATATCCCTGAAAAATGAACCGCGGTACTACATGAACTCCATAGACAGCGAGCTCACGTTGGTTTCCTACAGGAAACGCACTTTCAGCAAGGGCACTCACCCAAATTGTCAGATCACCGTTTTCCGACGTCTTATCATAGCTACTCTCCAGATAAGAGGTCGAGGGGGGTGTCTATTGTCTTATCGAGAAACCTTCCATGGACGCTTGTGGACATGCAGGCCGGGGAGGAGGGCCGCTTGCTCATGCTTAAGGGGAAAATTGAGAATCAGATGGTTACACTGGTGAATGTGTACCTCCCTAACTTAAGCCAGATCTAATTCCTGGAAAGGGTACTGAAAACATTGGATGACTTCAAGGAGGGGGTTTTGATAGTCGGGGGAGATTTCAATCTTCTCCTGAATCCACAGATGGACTCCTCCAGATCGACCTCCCACTTATCTAGAGCGGCGCTGAAGTGCCTCAAGAAAAACCTCCACCTACACCAGTTGTCCGACGTGTGGAGGATTCACCATCCGTCAGATAGGGACTAGTCCTACTTTTCTTCGGCCCAACAAACGTATACGCGCATTGACTACTTTCTTGTGCACCACTCCGTATTGCCATTAGTTTCCCACTCTACCATAGGCAACATCTCCTTGTCTGACCACGCGGCAGTTTCGACCAGGGTGGATCTGGGTGCATCGGAGAGATGCGGCAATGGCGCTGGCGTCTGAACGAAACCGTAATGCAAGACCCGACCCTGGCGGGGGAAATAGAAGATGATCTGCGATCCTATTTTGCTCTGAATGCCCCTCGGAGTGCTTCCCGTACTCGATCTGGGAGGCACATAATGTGTATATTAGGGGCACTCTGATCAAGATTGGTGCCCGAGTCAAACGCCAGCGTCTCCAGCAGATATCCTCGATAACTTGCTTGAAGTCCGCCACAAACGATGCTTGGACCCGTTAATACTGGCCCAATTGACATCACTTGGCTCTACCAAATTTATTTGCAGAACTCGCAGAGTATGGAAAACTATCTAACTATCATATTAATCCCCAAAAATCGGAAGCCCTGAATCTTGCTTTCCCTTCCTTCAAAGTAATTTCCCGTTTACCTGGTCTAAGACCTCCATCAAATACCTGGGAGTACAGCTCCCGAGAGACTTGAATACAGTCTACTCTTTAAATTTTTTACCACTGCTACAGAAAATAAAAATGGACCTTGGGGACTGGTCTCGCCTTGCGTTCTCCTGGCCAGGCAGGTGCAACGTCATTAAACAAAACGTCTTACCAAGGCTGCTATACCCTATTCAAGCATTGCCCATCTCGGTACCCAGGGGATTCTGGGCAACGGTCCAGTGTAACGAGTCCGGGAACCGCGAGCCGCTTGCTTCCCATCCTGGAACGCATCGGCCGCGTCATACTGCACGCTCCACTTCCGGTGGCGGCGCTCCTATGCGTTCCAGGGTGGAACGCGGAAGTGTCAGCACGCCGCATAGCGCCACTTCCGCGTCCACAGACTATTTAAGGAGCTCCAGAACGAAGGTAGGGCGTTCCATTATTGGGTTCTATGCCCCAACAACCCAGGAGCCTCACCCTCTCATCTACCTGTGACAGCTTCTACTACCCAGGATCAACACTGCCCAGGACACTCCACCAACCCAGAGAACACCAGGGGATCCTTACTACTAAGAGCAAGTACTAGTGTTGTGGGAGATTCCAATCTTGTCCATTGACACTTTCTCTCTGCTGTTCAGTTTGCCTTCAATTGGAACTGTACTGTGTTTGATACTGTTTGGTAGCAGGCTGTTACCTTTTCAGTTAAAGTATTACCATTAATTTGCCTTACTACGTTTAGACTGTCTAAGTGGATTGCCTTGTACCAACATTAATTACAAGATACCTAACTAGCTTATGATAATTAATAAGCACTACTAGGTCTGGCGTTACTGTTTTTTGTTTTGTGGTATATGATGCAAGAATCCCAAACTCTCCGTTTATAAGGGAGAGAGACGCCTGGGATTCACGACTGATTGCCACACCTGGAACCACAGACGGATTTGGTCCCCAGCTGTGATCCAAATATAGCCTCAGAACTACAAGGGAGCATTACATCCAGTCCCTGATTACAAAATACATCTGGGGGTCTATACCAGCTAGAATACGACATTCCATTCTACGTTTACCCAAGACCTGCGGGGGTCTGGCTGTTCCTGACGTCTATTTCTACTATGTAGCCGCGCATCTCACACGGATCCTCGACTGGTGCCGTCACACTGCTTTGAAACCCTGGATTGCCCTCGAACAATGTTCTTGTTCGAGGGCAATCTCCCTTGGTGCCCTCAAGTACCCACCTGGACCCGTACGCACCCGACGATTGGTCAGACCTGGAAGATAGCCCGAAGGGTATTTGACACCAGACTGATCTCTCCGTCGCCCTCCCCGCTTATAGGGTCACCGGACTTCACCCCGGGACTGCAAGACCCCGGGTTTAAAAGGCTACATGATCAGGGTCACAACAGGGCTTTTCACTTTCTCCGCGGCCAGAGATGGCCATCCCTCTCGGCAATGCCCATGGACCCTACATTGTCACCACTGGGGTTCTGGCGACACCGCCAACTAACACACTTTCTGGCGTCTTTCCACTCACCGACAGATATGTCCCGTACCTACCTGTGACAGCTTCTACTACCCAGGATCAACACTGCCCAGGACACTCCACCAACCCAGAGAACACCAGGGGATCCTTACTACTAAGAGCAAGTACTAGTGTTGTGGGAGATTCCAATCTTGTCCATTGACACTTTCTCTCTGCTGTTCAGTTTGCCTTCAATTGGAACTGTACTGTGTTTGATACTGTTTGGTAGCAGGCTGTTACCTTTTCAGTTAAAGTATTACCATTAATTTGCCTTACTACGTTTAGACTGTCTAAGTGGATTGCCTTGTACCAACATTAATTACAAGATACCTAACTAGCTTATGATAATTAATAAGCACTACTAGGTCTTGCGTTACTGTTTTGTGGTATATGATGCAAGAATCCCAAACTCTCCGTTTATAAGGGAGAGAGACGCCTGGGATTCACGACTGATTGCCACACCTGGAACCACAGACGGATTTGGTCCCCAGCTGTGATCCAAATATAGCCTCAGAACTACAAGGGAGCATTACATCCAGTCCCTGATTACAAAATACATCTGGGGGTCTATACCAGCTAGAATACGACATTCCATTCTACGTTTACCCAAGACCTGCGGGGGTCTGGCTGTTCCTGACGTCTATTTCTACTATGTAGCCGCGCATCTCACACGGATCCTCGACTGGTGCCGTCACACTGCTTTGAAACCCTGGATTGCCCTCGAACAATGTTCTTGTTCGAGGGCAATCTCCCTTGGTGCCCTCAAGTACCCACCTGGACCCGTACGCACCCGACGATTGGTCAGACCTGGAAGATAGCCCGAAGGGTATTTGACACCAGACTGATCTCTCCGTCGCCCTCCCCGCTTATAGGGTCACCGGACTTCACCCCGGGACTGCAAGACCCCGGGTTTAAAAGGCTACATGATCAGGGTCACAACAGGGCTTTTCACTTTCTCCGCGGCCAGAGATGGCCATCCCTCTCGGCAATGCCCATGGACCCTACATTGTCACCACTGGGGTTCTGGCGACACCGCCAACTAACACACTTTCTGGCGTCTTTCCACTCACCGACAGATATGTCCCGTACCCTCACAAGTTTCAAAAGGGAATGCACCGCCACAGATCCCTCTCGTTCTGCTACCAGCTCTTGCTAGCCCCAGATTATGAGTTACCCCTACCGTACATAGAGGGATGGGAGAAAGATTTGGGTATTTCCTTCACACCGTATAAAAAAACCAGGCTAATACTATTGTATTGTATTGTATTGTATTGTAGGCCTGTCTGAGTGTTCAGTTATAGCTTCCTTCCGATATGTTTCGCCGACCGATATATCAGTGCATCCCTAATATATATATTTTGGTTTTCTCTTTTTTGC
>NW_017307272.1:644050-650815 GCF_000935625.1 Nanorana parkeri | reverse complement strand
TTTGTTGTTCAGGAGTGGCTTGACGAGGAATACGACATTTGTGTCAAGGCTAGTCAGGTGACAGAGCTTGTGACAGGATCACAGCTGCGGAACAGGTGGGGATTATGTGCCTGATGAGGTAGTTCAGTGAGCGGTTCCCTATTACACCAAGTGCGGTAGGGAGACCGTACGCATCATGTACCTCTAATTAAACTAAGGGAAGTGGCCACTGAGTTGTGGTTAACAGCACCCAACTACTTAGATGTCAAGGGCCATGCAACTTCTTCTAAGATACTAATATACAGTTATCAAGTGGTTAAAGTAAGGCGGCAGAGTAAGCGATAGGTGCAAGCAAGCTTAAGCAGTATGTAGTAATTTTATGCAGTCCACTTAGGCAGGGTGAGGTAGTGAATCAGTACTATGAACATAACAATCCCTCCATGCAACAATATGAACTCCAGAGACAGTATACAGTTCAGTAGGGCTGGGCAGGCATAGCTTAAACAGGGTGAGTACTCTACTGATTACCAGGTACAGTTCATAGGGTTAACTGCGGTTAGCAAGCGGCAGCACAGGCAGGTTTTAGCAAGAGCATGAATTTGCATGTAGTTAAGTCAGTGGCACTGAGTCAATGACCCAGGATACTTGCTGTTTTGTAGCTCTGCCAGCCTTAGCTCACTGGGGAGTATGGTAATGATTCCTCTGCCGATGACAAGACAGCACAGGGGATTTCGTTAGGTCTCACAGCGGTAAGCCTGCAGGTTCTCAGTTCGTCACTCGACACTCCACAACGAGAGAACGCCGAGGGACGAACTCTCTGAACCTTTAACCTGTGGGCCGCGCCCGTGGGCGGAGCCGGCGTGACGTCATTGCCGGAGCAACGGGACGCGCCGAGTGAGCCGGGTAGGTCTGTGACAATTTGAAGCCCATGTCCAGGATCAGTCTGTGTGTGGTGGCTCTTGATGCACTGACTCCAGCCTCAGTCCACTCCTAGGGAGCCACTCACTGAACTACCTCATATTTAAATTTGTTTGATGATCTGAAACATTAAAGTGTGACAAACGTGCAAAACAATGAAAAATCAGAAAGGGGGCCAACACTTTTTCACACAACTGTATATATATGATCGGGGCTGATGCGCATATCAAGGTGCACACGAAATGGGCTTTGAACAGTAGAAAGGCATCATGGCACACTCACAAACCAGCATGTAAAACAACTTGTCTCACCACTAAGGACAATGACAGAGGTTTGGATACACGTCTTCTGCAAAATGGAGACTCTCATAGTTTAGAGTTAGGACCGCACTATAAAAGGTGCCTTGGCGCGGTAGTGCGGCTTACACATCCTTTGCAGAAGACGTGTATCCAAACCTCTGTCATTGTCCTTAGTGGTGAGACAAGTTGTTTTACATGCTGGTTTGTGAGTGTGCCATGATGCCTTTCTACTGTTCTGATGCGCAAATCAGTCTCCTGCACACACTACCACTTGGTGCCCGTTAGCAGAACTATCTTCCATCCCTAGTTAATCAAAAGGACCTAATACTGTCAGGACCCTTACCAGTCCATGCAATATGACAAGCTGGGTAGATCCATATATTTTCTAGGAAAGGCTCAAATATGAAATAATTATAATTACACGCCATGTAATTACAGCCAGTGTAGCCTATTACATGTTTGTGCAAACTGTTATCGGGCGCACCCCAAGACATGTCCGGTGAAATCCATGGCATGACTAAGCCAAGTAAATGTTTCACAACTGGACATCTTTTGACAAAGTCACCCATTTCCGGCATTTAGGCAGTTTTTGGTGGAAGGTTTTAGGCAACGTTTCCACGCTGGCTTAATCCCCTTGCCACAGCAGACACATGAATGCCAAAATTTGCAGTCTGCGGTAAAGTATGCACATATTGTTCAGGAATTACTGAATGTTGAGTTGAGGAAGGGTTTCGTGATTGGACCTTTTGTATCTCCTCCTTTTCATGTATGGAATGTCAGTCCAATTGGGGTAGTGCAAGGCAAATATTCCCAAAAATTTCTATTAATTTACGTTTTGTCCGCTCCTCATTCCTCGCACGTTCCAAGTCTGAAGTTATTGATTTCATCAGAGGAATTTTCTCTACAATACGCTTCAGTGGGCCAGGCTATTCAGGCCATTCTTCAAACAGGTAAGGGTTCTTGGTTGTCTGAAGCGGATATTTCAGATACATTCAAATTACTTCCAATTAAGCAAGCTCTGTGGCAGTGGCATGGCATTAAGTGCCAAAGGTTATACTACTTTGCCACTAAATTAACCTTTAGTTCCAAGAGTAGCCCCTGGTTGTTCGATACTTTGGCACAAGCTCTAGAGTGTATTCTGTCATAGTTACAGGGTTGCCAGAAGTTCATTCATTATCTGGATGATTTCTTACTAATTCAAAGTCCTATACGGGCCCCTAGAAATTTACAGGTACTATTGCAGGTTTTTGAAGAGTTGAATATCCCAGTAGCTGCTGATAAGGTAGAGGAGCCTGCACAGGTGATAACCTTTTTAGGGATACCTTGGATACACATCAATTACAAGTTAGTTTGCCCCAAGAGAAGCTGGATAGGATTAAACTCATCATTCATTCTTTAGTAGTTTCTCACGTTTTGAACTAAGAAAGAATTACAGTCCCTACTTGGCATGCTTAATTTTGCAATGAGAATTATCCCACAAGGTAGGTCTCCAAGCTACTACCGTGTTTCCCCGAAAGTAAGACCTACCCCGAAAATAAGACCTAGCACTATACGCACAATGGAAGCGACATCCGACGGGACCGGCAACAGCACGCCGCCTTCCGGGACCTCGTCCACTCCTCCCCCAGCCAGGTAAGACATCCCCCGAAAATAAGACCTAGTGTCTTATTTCGTGCAAAAAAAAATAAGACAGTGTCTTATTTTCGGGGAAACACGGTAACCCTGTTTCAGGAGGCCACTGAATCAGATTTGTCAGTCCATTTAGATGCAAATGCTTGAGCTGATTTGTTGTTGTGGGATCAGTTTTTAAATAGTTGGAATGGAGTATCAATGTTTGTGCCTCAGGCCACAATGTCCTCCCCCCATGTGTTTTCAGATGCTGCAGCATCTGTGGGTTTTGCAGCTATTTTTGGCACTCACTGGATGGCTAGTTCCTGACGTACTACAGGTACCTACATTTGCACAGACATCTGCACTTTTCGAGATATACCCCATAGTAGCAGCTGCGGGGGTCTGGAGGCACCGTTGGTCATGAAATACAGTGGTCTTCCATACTGATAATCTAGCCACGGCTGAAATTATAAATAAAGGTCAGTCTAAGTAATTAGCCCTCATGTCTTTTATGCATAAACTAACATGGATAGCGTTACAGCATGGTTTCCATTTTCATTGTATGTATATAGGAGGGTTGAGCAATGTATCTGCCGATGCACTGTCACATCTTGATTGTCCTTGTTTCTTTTTACAGAATCCAGAAGCAGTGGGTACATCAGTGCCAGACTATAATTTGCTAGTGATGGATTGAATTCATTAATGATTACCTCAGCATCACTCGTTAATAAGTTATCTAAAAATACCTTGAGGGCATATCACAAAGCCTGGGATGTTTACTCTGTTTAAATTTCAGGTTAAATACCCAAGGATAGACATCGGTGATGTAAAGTACAGTATATGTTAGCCTTCATTTCCTATCTCCATACAGATTTTTCATTATCATATAACACCATCAGATTATACCTGGCTGGGGTGCAGCATTTCCTATCTCTCCAAGATGCCCATAGACCATCTTTTTTTCATAGACCATCAGGTTTTTTTTAAGACCAGGGGAAGTTACACAATCTAGCCTAGGTGCTCCTGTACTCAAAAGGGAGAATTTGGGTAAATTAGGCAATTCATACTTGTTGCAGTTGCCCTGCAATAAAACCGCAACAAGTGGGCCCTGGACACGTGGTTACATTTTTCCAGACAAACAATTCTTGGTGCCCGATGGCAGTTTTTGATCAGCTTACCTTGGCCCTCGCCCATCATTCCAGAGATGGTTCCCTACGTCAGTCAAAGTACCGCAGCGCTGAATACTGAAAAATGGCCTGGCCAGGAAGGGGGTCTAAACAACTTGTCTTGAAGTGGTTAAGCATATCCGCATTTTACTAGCCAACCTTGGTTTAAATCCGGCACAGTATTCAGGTCATTCATTCTGGATAGGAGCAACTTCAACAGCTTCAAGGCAAGATGTCCCGCCACATGTTATCAAGCATCTGGGGCGATGGAACTCTTTCTGCTACACCAAATATATTCCGGATCCGCAAGTAGAAATGGCTCAAGCATTTACAAGATTAGTTGATTGAAGTGTTTTGTAGTATTACATTAAATATGCATTTGATTACATATTCATACTAGTGTGATTTTTGCCCCCTTATAGGCATATTGTCCAGTGTGGCCAAGGCACACCTCAGGTCACGGTACGTAGGTTTACGCATGCTTGTGTCCAGACTCTGACCACAAACCTGTGTTTTCTTGGGCAATATCATACGCTGTTGATTTTTTTCACTACACAGATGATAATATTGCAACGTCTAAATGCTGTTTGTGAACATTGCATAAAAGCAATTTTGAGTTGTTCAGATGACCTCTATTGAGTAATTTGGTTGTCTAAGAGTGTTACATCCAGTGCATTGACATTCTAATTTACCAGAATGGAATCATGCTGAGATTATGTTAATATTGATGCTAAGTGGGTATTGCAGAGGGATCCTGAGAATACATGCAAGTTACATGATGCAAGAGAGATTCATTTATACTTGATAGGTAGGTATTCCTTTGATGTTACATTGTATTATGCATAACGGAAAAAGGAAATTTCCAGGAGACACAGTATAGGCTTATAATTGGCATTAATGCTTTTTAAATTTGTGGCTATTTATGAATATACCGTAGTTACATAGTATTTGAGTTTGAATAAAGACACAGGTCCATCAAGTTCAACCTATTGCATGTGTGTAATTGCATGTGTGTGATTCTGCATGTGTATGCGTGTGTACGAGTCCCCGTGTGATCTTGTTTTTATGTGTACCTGTACCCCTGTATGTTGCGGTCTCTGAGGAAGTTGTCCAAATGCTTTTTGAATGATTCAACACTCCCAGCTGATACCACTGCTTGTGGCAGCGAGTTCCTGACCCTAACCGCTCCAACTGAGAAGAAGCCCCTACGCCCCTTGTGCTTAAATCTTTTTTTGAATATCGGTGCTGCCGTAGCTTTCCGCCAGTCACTTGGTACTCTGCCAGTCATTAACCACTTCCAGGCCATTGTAAAAAAAACCGGGGGGCGTGGCTTGGACATGGCGGCGTGAAGACGCACATTTGAGGAGCTCTGCAGCCCTTCAGCCGACACAGTGGACTTATAGACTTTAACCCTCTCTCTCCCTGCATGTCGACGGACCGTGACACCCTGGAGCTGTCTGGGGATCACAGACAGCCCGATCTGCACCGCTTCTTTCTCCGCTCGGGCACGGCCCGCAGTTCCTGCGCGGCCTGCAGCATGGGGCCTACCAAAGTTGCCACTCCAGGCCCAGCCTCGAACACACGCTACGGGAGACAGGCACCCGTACCGCCCGACAGGCCGCCTCCCGCTCTGAGCCCACCGCCCTCCCCGATTGCCACCCCGGTGTTCCTGAATAGGACCCCCTCACCTGAGCCGACGTCCGGTCCCTCACAGCCTGAGACCCATGGTCGGGCGGACGGAGACTGGCGCTCTATTCTGCCGTTCCTCTCCACAAAACAGGACCTGGACTCGCTGGCAGACAAGATAGTACTTGCCATACGCCAAGAAGTGCAGGAGGTCAGAAACTGGGTGGCTTCGGTGGAAGGTCGAGTGGAGGTTGTGGAGTCAACCACCTCCTCCCTTCAGGACCGAGTGGCCACCCTGGAATCCTCCACAGCCCGATTACAACAGCAGATGATAACCAACTGCCTTCACCTAGACAACAGCGAGAATCACAACAGGAGGAATAACATCCGTCTCAAGGGCATTCCAGAAGCCACGACTGGACCTGATCTGCGTGCGACAGTGTTGGCGATCCTGAACCATTATCTGGGGAAGCCACCCACAGATGCCCTGGAACTGGATTGGGTACATCGGGTGCAAGGTATGCGAGGCCCACTGGCGAGTGCCCCACGTGATGTCCTTTGCCGCGTTCACTTTTTCTCCATTAAAGAGGAAATCATGAGGAGAGCATGGGCTGTGGGGCCCATGGAATTTGATGGTGCCCAAGTGACTATAATGCCGGACCTTTCCCGCCATACGCTTCGTATGCGCAGACTCCTGAGGCCCCTACTAGAGGTGATCCGCACATCCGGGCCATCTACCGCTGGGGACACCCGTTCCACCTAATTGTGAGTAAAGATGACGTGGTCTTTGCCCTACACACCCCTGACCAGCTACTAGCTTTGTTTGAGTTCCTGGAGGCGGAAACCATCCCGATCCCTTCGTGGCTGGACTTTGCTTTGGATCGCCTGGCCCAGGCCCCCAGGATACAGCGCCATAGGGGTCGTCAGCGACCACTTGCCCGGTGCCCTTCCAGACCGGCCCGGTCACAGCCTGAAGCCTGAATCATCTCCGGCGTGAGACCCCAGCGACCCGGTGTGGACTGATCCATTTATCCTTTTTTTTACCTATACGAGTATATATTAGTTTCCTGTGTTTAAATGACTTTCATTGATGTGGTGGCACGCAAGTCTGGCTCCCAGATAGAGGCAGACTAGAGCCCCTGTGTTATTCTCTATGCGGGGGTCTC